>NW_026781266.1:0-107500 GCF_030144855.1 Hypanus sabinus | reverse complement strand
GCAGAAACGACGCTGGACATTGACACACAAGCCCTGGACGAGACTAGGAATCAGGGCCGGGGCCAGGAGTCAGACAAGGAAAGCGGGACCAGGATAAGGAACTTGGTCCTCGGTGCCTGGACTAGGACTCCGAGCCAGAGACTGGACAGGGCCCGAGTGGTACCAACGTCACCCTGTGACCCACCGTCTCCCGAAGGAGTGAGGCTGCTTTCCACCCTGATGTCCTTTACCAGGTCATCCAGGAAGGATTTCGGCTGCCGTCTGTCATTCCCCGACACAGCATTCCACTTCCTCTTCCCCTTCCGTCCGAGGGTGACTCGCAGGGACTTCACCAGCCTCGGCATGCTAGGCCAGCGAAGCGAGGCTAGTTTAGGCGGATGCTTTGCTCCCTCAGAGCTGTGAATAAACTCTCTGATCTCCTCCACAGGTATCAATGGGGAGATCACAGGAGGGGTGAGGATGTCCATTGTCTCGCTATCACTAGAATCTCCCTCCGACCCATCACTGCAGACAGATCCCCCATCTTCCTCCTCGTGTGTTCTGGAAGGTGGCTGCCCCTGTAACCCACACTGCGTAGCGGGTACCTCCCTCATACCTTCCCGCTCCACCGTCACATCAGTCTTATCCACAGTTACGACGATGGACGGAAAATCCCCAGGGACTCCTGCAGGCCATTAGTTCATGGGGTCGGCATGCAGGTTATATCACCCACCCCAGGAAACAGGTATGAAGGGGACCGCAGCAGCTCTGGTCCAAGGGATTCACCGGCATACTGATGCTGACAGGGAGAGAGCTTGGTCTCCTCTCCGCTCATACTGTTTAATACACTTGCCTCCAGGGAGGCGCTTACTGCTAAGTCCTGGGTGGAGGGCACCAGGTCTGTTTTAGGTGTGCAACCAGGCCTAGCACTAGCTTCCTGCACAACCACACCACCTACCACAGGACTTGTGGCTACATCTGGGGATTCAGGGTTAGACACAAGCTCCACCGAGATTCCGACCCCTTCCTGGGACTTCCCCGCATCTGCATTCCCTGCCCTCCTGGGGGAACATTCCCTTCTCCTCTTCAAGCCGGTGCAGCACACAGGTGCGGGATTTGCTGATGGAGCGGTACTCTTCGCTTCCATCCCTCCGTCCAACTGTGCACTTCCCCGAGCCTCCCGCTCCGCTTCAGGGCAAAAGGGCGTGAGCTCTGTGGTCTCGGGGGCCGACTTCTTCATGTGTTTGGATTTCTTCCTCAGTTTCCTTCCCCGCACAGGCTCCACCCCGTCCCTCGCCTGAACCTCCCCGCACGTAGCCTCAGGATTACCCGACTGAACCATAAGGGCATGAGAAGGGACTGAAACAGACATAGGAATAGGGGCAGTGGTAGAGACAGGGTCAGGGGCAGGAGCAGAGACTGGAACAGACGTAGGAATAGGGACAGGGGTAGACAGAGGGTCAGGGGCAGGAGCAGGGGCCGGCACAGATGTAGGAGCAGGAATGGGATCAGGGGCAGAGGTAGCTGGGGCACTAGTTCCCGAAGTGGGCTCGCTGGGTTTTCGGGTGCTAGGACAGTCCCTCCGAAAATGCCCCACCCCGCACGCATGGCACCGTGTGCGCTCAGAGCTCCAATACACCTGATAATCTACCCCCTCGTGCCGGACAGTAAACCGGCCCTCAACTTCGTCCTCCCTCTCCAGATACATGAATACCTGTCGCCGGAAAGAGATTACGGGATGGAGAGTGCGTCTCTTAATATTGTGCCTGATGGCAGTTATTTCTGACCTTACATGCCACAAGCGTGATCGTGCGGGAAGTAGGTCTTCGTTAGGGATGAAAGGCTTTAAGCTACCTCCACACCGTCCCATATACACTCCCCGTGTCAGACACAGAGCGAATCTACTTCAGTACCGTCCCAACACACACTCCTGGAGTCAGATACAGAGCGAACATCCCTCCACACTGTCACATCACACATTCCAGTAGGTCTGTCACAGAGAGAACCTCCCTCCAATCCTTCCATGGAGACTCCTGGGGACCGACACAGTGTGAATCTCCCTCCACAGTGTCCCATCACACACTCCCGCGGTCAGACACAGAGTGAAGCTCCCTTCACACTGTCCCGTCACACATTCCCGGGGTCAGACACAGAGTGAAGCTCCCTTCACACTGTCCCATAAACATTCCCTCTATTTGACGGATGTGGTGGCAGTAAGGAGCCATAAAATCAATAACTTCTTTATTTATTTCATCAGTGTTCGTGGGGAGGGACCATAAACAGGCAGTGACTCCACAAAGTGCTTTTGGAAGTAGGTACAGAGAAGATGTCAGGGGTAATTTCTTTACTCAGAGTGGTGAGTGCGTGAAATGGGCTCTGGCAACAGTGGAGGCGGATACGATAGAGTCTTTTAAGAGACTCTTGTACACGTACATGGAGATCAGAAAATTGGAGGGGAATGGGTAACCCTGGGTAAATTCTTAGGTAAGGACATGTTCGGCTCAGCTCAAATGTAAATTAAACATTGTGAGCGCTGCTGACGGGCAGGAATAAATACACTGTTCCCGAATCACTCACAGTCACACACAATTAACTGATCGGCGACAACGAGTGACAGGCTGCAGAAACAGTCCCGTTTCTCACCCATTGATTATAAAATCACAGTGCCGTGTCTGAGATCGCTGCAGATCGAGGGTCAATGCCGAGGTGTCTGCTAATTTAACATCATTACATCGGCCAGACTGCCGAATGCATCGGCCTCAGCCCAATCCTTAAAAAGAAGCATCCTCTCCTGGGATAATCCCATCCGGGGAACTCGGCCCCACCCGCGGGGTCTTCCTGTCTGTGTAATTCCTGAGGTCGCACTTGTCGGAGCTCTTTACCCGGACTTCAGCCGGAAGCAGAAACGCGGGACGTGAAGCGATATTGTGTCACTGTGGAGCCATCTCTGACGTCACAGAGGGCTTGGCTAGAGCCAGCGTCCGTTGGAACGGTTGGAAATTAAACGGGAGGGCGCCTATTAATGGGAGGGCGGAAATTCGGTCAAAATATCCCTATCCCGCGGGCTGTGATGTTGACACATGCAGATATTCACAGATCCACTCTCAGTCCGGGTCGAAGTTCCTTCAGAGACTCCACTTCCTTCTTCCATGTCTCACTGAACTGATTCCCACTCAGGCTGAAACAGATGGAGGATTAAAGTTTCAGTAAATGGATTATACAATAGTGTCATTACAGGGGACTGAGGTTATGCTTCAAGAACACCCACAAAAATATCACCAGAAAACCCGCGGATCCGCTGATATTAACATTAACACAAACACTCACCAGATCCTCTCCAGACTCGGGAGAGTCAGTATAATGCGGCGGAGAGCGGGGACAGATCGGTCTGTCAGCGAGTTTGATGCCAAGCTCAGCTGCGTCAGTGATGGAATTGTACTGAGAGCGGAGGCGAAATCCTCGGCACCAGAATCCGTGAGACCGACACTGTGAAGCCTGCAGATGAGAGAGAGAGGACGGTGAAGGACAGAGAGAGAGAGGAGACAGTATAAATCCACAGTGTTTATCAGTAACACAATTACTAATCACATTAATGTTCAGTGTCAGACACCCAGTGACTCTAAACACAATCTCCCACAGTCTGGTACTTACCACAGTTCCTGTATTTTACACTTCGCGTCCCTCAGAGCCGCAGACACCAGTTTCACTCCTGAATCTGCCAGTTCATTACCACTCAGGTTCAGCTCTGTCAGGGATGTGTTTCTACTGAGAGCGGAGGCGAGATCTTCGGCACCAGAATCTGTGAGACCGACATAGTCCAGCCTGGAGATAAGAGAGAGTGAGGGTGAAGGACACAGAGAGAGGAGATGGTACAAATCCCCAGTGTTTATTATTAAACCAATTACTGATCACATTAAAGTTCAGTGTCAGACACCCAGTGACAGTAAACACAATCTCCCACAGTCTGGTACTTACCCCAGTTTCTGTATTTTACACTCCGGGTTCCTCAACGCAGCAGACACCAGTTTAACTCCTGAATCTTCCAGTTTATTATCCCCAAGTCTAAACGTAAACAGATAAATTGATGAACAAAGTGATTCAAACCGTGGGTCTCAGGGAATTTCTCTCACTCGGGTATTTCAGGAAACATTAAACCCTTCAGTAAATCACTGATCGGAGATCCCATCACTGTCAATGACTCTCACTGACCAGCTCCGGGATATTCACCGAACCTCAGTGATTTAGTCCGTCGTTGTTACACTGTCAAGTCCCCAAATTCTGTCTCTGTCCATGATGGTTAGAAAAGTGTTCGTGCCTTGAGAGGGTCGACGGGGCCAGAGCAGAAAGGGAGAAACTTCCACAGTAAGGAAGAGATGTGTTTTGGAAAATATCCATGGGAAATTGCGGAAAAGATCCTCAAAGGTGGGAGGGGATGGAAAGTGATTCCACATGAGGAAGGAGTAAAAGGTGAAGAGATCCAATCAGGAGGAAGGTAGATGTGGTAGAGAGATCCATGAGGGAAACATGAATCGACAAGACAATGAGGCAGAAATAGATCGCGCGGACGGGAGGGTGAGGCCCACAGTCCGGAGAAAAGAGATGCGCCCATGAGGTCTGGGTATCTGGTTGTGAGCACAGTCATACAGGTGGACTGATGGAGATAGTCACACACGGGGAAGGGCAGAGAGGACAATCTAACAATGCTATTTATTTCCTTCTCACTGGGACGGTCTGCTGACGGTCTCTTGTCCCTCACCGGGAAGGGGGTGTGAATCTCTGACCCACCTGCTGCAGTCAGTGTCGGTCTGGGTGTCAGTAACAGTGAGAAGGAACATTGTCAATGGACGTGTCACAGGCAGCAGGAAACACGGCCATTCCTGTGATTTACTACCATTAAACCAATGGCCTTTGTTCACTGATCTGATGAATGTCTCCAACATCCCTTCACAAGGAACCACAGGAATATCGACCAATCACAATTATTCACAGTCTGAGTTACTTGAGTTTTACACAAATTCCTTTACACTGAAACAAAAACAACAGAACAGAGTGAGAGTTAAAAACAAATTACCTCAAATCCTGGCACCTGTGCAGCCCGGGTCCCAGACGTTGGATTCCTTCACACTGAATTAGGCAGTACTCCAATTTGAGCTGTTTTACTGTTTCACAGAGTCCGATGGCATGAGACAGGACCGCGCAGTCAATCGGGGTCAGTGTCATTCCGCGGAATGAAAGTGATTCCACAGATCCCAGTGCAGCCTGAGCCAGTCCACGATTCTGAGACTCAAACAGGTAGTGCAATGTGTTCAGGAGGCTCCTTTTACCAGCTTCATTCTCTGTGTTACCACTCTGGCGTTTAATCTCTTCCTTCACCCAGTCAATCACCCGGCAGGTTGTTTCATGAGGAAATGGACCCAGAAACTCCTCCAGACCCCGAGCAGTCATTGGGGAGGAGAGACCAGCAACAAAACGGAGAAACACCTCAAATCGCCCATCTGCTGTGTTGTGGACTTCAGTAAGGAATTTCAGAATATCCCCGGGATTTGGATCAAGGAATTGTGCGACTGCAGCTACAAACTCTTGGATGGTGAGGTGTGGGAATGTGTACACCACGCTCCGGGCAGAATCCTCTCTCTCCAAAAGCTCCATCAGGAACCCGGACAGGAACTGGGAAGGCTGCAGATTGTAGTTGATCAAATCTCCATCTGTAAACACAATCTTCTTCTCGGACACTCCTCTGAAGGCCAACTGACCAACCCTGAATAACACATCACGGGGGTTCTCAATCTCACGCCCGTGGTTTTTCAGGATGTTGTAAATATAGTAGGAGTACAGTTGGGTGATTGTCTTGGGAACTCGCTGCGGGTCCCTGACTCTTTGTGTGAAGAAGGGGCCCAGTGCCAGACCGAGGATCCAGCAGTAGGAGGGGTTGTAGCTCATGGTGTACAGGATCTCATTCTCCTGCACGTGTTTGATAACTGCTGCCGCCACCGTCTGATCTTCAAAATGTCTGATGAAATATTCCTTCCGTTCCTCACCAACAAATCCCAGGATTTCAGCAAAGACACTGATCTCCGCCATTTCCAGTAAATGTAACGCAGTGGGACGGGTGGTCACCAGCACTGAACACCCTGGGAGCAGCTTGCCCTGGATTAAACTATACACAATGTCCGACACTTCACACCAGCACTCGGGATCTGAGCACTGGTGCTTGGGTTCTGTATCTCTCCGACTGTCAGCAAAGTCGATTCTGTGTTTGAATTCATCTATACCATCAAATATGAACAGCAATCCCTTTGGGTTCTTCCAGACCTCTCTCAGTAACTTCACAAAGTAAGGATATTGATCCAGAATCAGTTCCCTCAGGTTTATTCTACAGTTAATGGAGTTTAAATCCCGGAATTTGAAACTGAAGACAAACTGGAATTGTTGGTATATTTTCCCCGAGGCCCAGTCATAAACAATCTTTTGTACCAGTGTTGTTTTCCCGATCCCCGGTACTCCAGCCACTGCTGCCGAACGTCCCGAAGTTGATCGCGCAAATAATCTTTTAATTTTTCCCCAAAATCTATTTGAGTAACTGCTCTGAAATAGATTATCAATGCGGATTTTTTCCAGCTCTCCGCGGAGATGTTTCTGTCTCCACTCCTCCTGGTCTCTGCCTCTTGCCAGAAGCTCATGTTCTACCAGTCTCCTTTCTCGAACAGTAGAAATGACCGTGAGCTCAGCGTATCGATCAACCAGCTGGAAAACCTTCACCTTCTCCCTCATCAGGATCGTGTTCACTCTCAGTTTTTCAGTTTGTGCCCGCAGAGTCTCCATGTGTTTCTGTCGAACATCTGAGGACGGAAAGAAATAGGTTGTCACTGACTGATCTGATGAACAACAAACACTCACGTATTCCAGCCCACAATGAAGAAACTTGTTGAAGACATTGTTTGGGCGAAATTAGGAGATCAGAAACAGAGTGTCTGAAATTGAACGTTGGGCCAGAAACATTTCTGATCTGATTCAGATATGTAGTTAAAAGCTCCGCTCTGCCTATTGTTCGTAGTTTGCAGACTCCCCGGTGTTCCAGCGAGCACCAAGTGCTCACGTGATTCTGGAGCGGAGAGTGTTGTGTGGAGCGGGTGGTCTCACTGCTTTCACTGCTCAGCTTTGGTTGAATTCTGCAAAAGTGCAGACGATTACACGGAGGGGGTTTGCAATGGGCAATTTACGTCATTTTACTTCTCTCATAACTGACCTGATCTTCTTGATAGTCCTTTCAGTTTAAGCTGTCAGTACTGAGCCACAGAGTTTCCTTTGCCAGGCTGAGCCAGCCATGGTATAACTCACGCTGCACTACTCTATTGTCTCTTATTCTCTGAGGGTCTGGGACATGAATGCAGGCAATAAGCACCCAGCACTCACTACAGTCTCCTTTGCTCCGAGGAGCTGGTAGATGAGCTCAGAAATACACCACCACCACATGTCTGCGGTCTCCTCTGCTGCTGGAAACTTGTATTTGTATTCAGGCAATCCTCTGTTGTTGCCCGCAAGAGCAGGAAACTGAAGAGGCTCGCAGTAGCAATAGTGGACTCTATAGTCTGGAGGACAGATAGGCGTTTCTGTGGACAGAAAAAGGAAACATTGGTGGTTCTTTTCCTCCCCGGTCCGAAATGTTTCTGGACACGTCCATAATATGCTGAAATCGGAGGTTGCGCAGCCAGAAGTCGTGGCACATATTGAACTGATGACATAAGAAGTAAAAAGGTTCGGGGTCTGGAAAACAGAACATAGGGAGATAGGAAGGAAGCGGAGAAGTTGGAACTCAAACATAGTAATCACAGTATTTCTGTCTGCTCCACACGACAGTCAACATTGGAATAGAATGAGGCAGAAGAATTGCAGCGCGGGTCAGGGATTCTCGTTTTTGGATAACTGGGACAACCTCTAGGATAGGCGTGCCCCGTACAAAATTGACGGGTTGCATGAATCGGAGCGGTACCAACATTCCTGCGGGAAGATTTACTGGAGCTGCTGGGAGTGTTTTAATATGGCAGGGGGAAGGGAACCAGGATGATAGATCTGAGGATGAGCTAACAGGCTTAGAAGTAGATGATAGGTGTAACATGAATGTACGGAAGGAAGGAGAAGCTCATGATTAGGTTGAAATGCAAACATAACGAAGTATTGAATTGCACCACAGAGGCAAAATTCATAAGGGCACAGATGTAGAATTGAAGGTGTTGTATTTAAATGCGGCACAAGGTGGCCGAACTCTTGGTGCAGTTATATATTGGTCAGTCTGATGTTGTGGGCGTCAATGAGTCGTGGCTGAATGAAGGCCATTAATGGCACCACAATATTAAAGAACATGCTTTGTATCGAAAGGACAGGCAGGACGACTTAGGCGGCAGTGTGGTTCTGTTGGTTCGTGATGGAGTTTCGTCTTTAGAAAGACGTGATATGGAGTCAGAGAAAGTATAATCTTTGTGAGTGGAGATACGAAATTACAAGGGTGAGAAATACATAATCAGAATCATATATAGTCCAGACAATAGCAGCCAAGAGGAGGTGTTGAGATTGAAAAGAGAGCTGGAAAAGGCATGTAATAGGAATGACACAATTGCAATGGGCGACTTCAGTATACCAAGGGAAATAGGAAAATCAACCATATTGACTTACAAGGGACGGAATTTATTGAATGCCTATGAGATAGCTTTGTAGCGCAGCTTGTGCTTGAGACTACTCAGGGAAAGGCTATCTTAGATTTGTTGTTGTGTAATAACGCAGATATTAACAGAGAGCTTAATGCACAGGAATCTTATGAGGCAGTGAACAAAAATGATGGAATTCAAACCGCAATTTGAGAGGGATAAGCATAGCTTACATGTATCAGTATCGCAATGGAATAAAGCGAATTGCAGAAACATGAGAGGGGAGCTTTACCAGGTGGATTATAGAGGATGCTAATGGGAATAACGGCAGAATATAGATTGCCGAAGGTCCTGGGAATGGTTCACATGGCGCAGCATAGATGTAGCCCACCGAGGAAGAAGTTTTCAAGCGGCAGAGCATAAAAGCCAAGGAAATGGCATACATGGTAGCAAAAGTGAGTGGAAAGTTGGATGAAACTAAACGTTTAAAAATCCAACATAAGGCAACTAATAAAAAGCTTTAAAAAGGGGTAAGATGAAATATAAGGGCAATCAAGCCAATAATATAAAGCAGGATAATAAGCACTTTTTCAGTAATATAAAGAGTAAAAGGAAGTTGAGAGTTGATACTGGACTACTGGAAAATGATGTTGTTGAGATAGTACAGTAATTGGGAATAAAGAAATTGCAGATAAACTTAAAGGGTGTTTGCATATGTTTTCACTGTGAAAGGCGCAAGCAGTGTGCAGTGGTGCTTAAGTGACAGGCAGTAGGAGTGAGACAGATTACTATTAAAAAAGAAAAATTGCTTGGCAATTTTCGTCTTAAGACGAAAAGGTCTTAAGATGGATAAGTCAACAGGGCAAGATGGACTATATCCTAGAGACCTGAGAGAGGTTGCCAGAGAGATAACAGATGCATTGGTCATGATCGTAAGTAACCACTTAAGTCTGACATGGTCCCGGAGGGACCGGAGTGGCGTGCAAATATCACTTCACTCTTTAAGAAGGGCGGGAGGCAAATGAGGGAAATTATAGGCCTGTTAGTCAAACCTGATGGTTGTGAAAATTTGGCTTCTCTTACTAACGTGGTGGTTTCGAGGTACCTGGAGACAAATGACAAAATAAGTCAAAGTTCGGCTGGTTTTGTGGACTGACTCCATAAGACTGCCAAAGCTGCTGCATATGTTGACTCTGTGTTTAAGATAGCATACAGTGCATTGGCCTTCATCAGTCGTGGGATTGAGTTTAGAAGCCGAAAGGAAATTTTGCAGATATGTAGGACCCTGGTCAGACTTAATTTGGAATACTCAGTTCTGGTTGCCTTACTACAAGAACGATGTTGAAACCATAGAAAGCGTGCAGAGGAGGTCTACAAGGATGCCGCCTGGATTGGGGAGCATGGCTTATGAGAAAAGATTATGTGAACTCCGCTTTTTCTTCTTGGAATAACAGAGGATGAGAGGTGACATGATAGTGTATAAAGTGATGACAGGCATTAATCATGTGGATAGTCAGAGGATTTTTGACAGGGCTCAAATGGTTAGCATGAGAGGGCACTGTTTTAAAGTTCTTGGAAGTAGGTACAGAGGAGTTCTAAGGACTAAATTTGTTACACAGAGAATGGTGAGTGCGTGGAATGGGCTGCCGGCGACGGTGCTGGAGGTGAATAAGATAGGGTCTTTTAAGAGAATCCTGGACAGGTACATGGAGTTCAGAAAAATAGCGGGCTATGGGTAACCCTGGGTTCTTTCTCAGGTAGGGACATGTTCAACATAGATATGTGGGCCGAAAGGATGTATTATGCTGTAGGTTTTCTATGTTTCCTATGTTTCAATATGGACACAGGCAATATACCCCCACCACATTTCTACTGTCTCCTCTGCTGCGAGGAGCTAGTGCATGAACTCAGGCAATTCCCTGATGTTGCTTCATACTGTAATTTGAGAGAGACTAAAAGTCGCATCTATCAGTATTGCAGAACGAATTACAGGGGCATGAGAGAGGAGCTTTTCCAGATGGATTAGAGAAGGATACTACCGGGGATTACGGCACAGTTGAGAGGGCTGGGAGTACTGAGAATAGTTCACAAGGCGCAGGATAGATATGGTCCACACTGGAAGAAGTTCTCAAATGGCAGGTGTAGGCAACCATGGCTGACAAAGGAAGTTACGGACTGCATAACATAAAACGAAAGGGCATATAAGGCAGCAAAAATGGGTGGGAAGTTGGATGAAAGGAAACCTTTTAAAAAACAACAAAAGTCAACGGATAAAGCTATAAGAATAGAAAAGATTAATTATGAGGCCAGACAAGCCAATTATATACTGAACGTTACCTAACGTGTTTTTCAGTTATGCAGAGTAAAAGGAAGTAAAATTGACGAGGGATCATTGAAAAATGATGTTGAAGTAGTAACGTGAGACAAGGAAATGGCAGATGAACCTAATGGGTACTCTGCATCTGTCTTCACTGTGGCACACGCTAGCAGTGCGCAGTGGTTCGTGAGTGACAGGCAGGAGGTGCGAGTGTCATTGCTATTGCAAAAGAAAAAGTGCTTGGCATACTGAACAGTCTTAAGGTGGATAAGTCACCTGGACCAGATGGACTATATCCCAGAGTCCTGAAAGAGGTTACTGAAGAGTTAACGGATGCATCGGTCAAGAGTT
The DNA here is from genome assembly GCF_030144855.1 of Hypanus sabinus. NCBI lineage: Eukaryota > Metazoa > Chordata > Chondrichthyes > Myliobatiformes > Dasyatidae > Hypanus > Hypanus sabinus. The sequence continues at coordinate 96,211 of NW_026781266.1, read as the reverse complement.
TTTCAAGAAACGCTTGATTCTGCCATGGTCTCAGAGGAATGGAGGATTGCAAATATGACTCCACTCTTTAAGAAGGGAGGAAGGACAAAGAAAGGGAATTATAGGCCAGATAGCAAAATCACATTGGTTGGGAATTGTTGAAGTGTATTATTAAGTTTGGGGATTCGAGGTTCTTGGAGACTAATGACAAAATAAGTCAAAGTCACTATGCTCTCTGTTGCGCGAAATTTTGCCTGACAAATCTGTTAAAGATCCTCGAGGTAGTATCAAGCAGGGCGGACAAAGGATAGGCAGTTGATACCAGTCAAATGGATTTTCAGAAGGTATTTGATATGGTGCCACATATGATACTTACTTACAAGTTAGAATCCTATGGTGTTACCGGAAAGATAATAGCAAGGCGAACGGAATTGCTGACAGACAGGAGGCAGCGAATGGGAATAAAATGGACCATTTCTGCTTGGCTGTTGATGACTAGTGGTTTTCCTCAGGGTCAGTATTGGGACCAATGCTTTTCACATTGATTGTCAGTAATTTAAAAAATGGCTTTGCGGATGATATGAAGATAGGTGTAGCTTTCGGTATTGTCGAGGAAGAAAGGCGATTGCAGAGGACACAGACAAATTGGAAGAGTAGGGAGAAATGTCAAATATAGTACTGGAAAATGTCTGGAAATACCTTGTGGTAAAAGGAACAATAGAGCGGACCATTACCTAAATCGGAAGAAGATCTAAACATCAGAGGTACAGAGGTACTTAGGAGTCCTCGTGCAAGACTACCAGAAGGTTAATTTCCTGGAGTAATGCTGAGTCTTTTTAGACACTCGTCAGACCGCATTTGAAGAATTGTCAACAGTTTTGGGTCCCATATTTCAGAAAGGAAGTGTTATCACTGGAGAGGGTCCAGTGCATGTTCACGAAGATGATTGCAGGAATGAAAGGGTTACATTATGAGGAACATTTTGGCAACTTTGGGCAAAAGTGGAATTTAATAGAACACGCGGGGACGTTCTTGAAACCTACCGCAAGTTGAAAGGACAAGAACGGGTGGATGAGGAGAGCATATTTTCAATGGTGAGAGTACACAGAATTAAGGGGCCCAGCCTGAAAAGTGAGGGAGAGACACTTTAGAACAGAGGTAAGGAGGGATTTTTTTTAGCGAGTAGGGTTCCTTAAAATGCTATGCTACAGACTGCAGTGGAGGCCAAGTCCGTACTTATATTTAAGGCGGAAAGTCGTCGTTTTCTGATCAGTCAGGGCATCAAAGGATATGTTAGAAGGCAAGTGCATGTGGTTGAGTGGGATGCAGGATCAGCCATGATGGAATGGCGGATCAGACTCACTGGGCTGAATGGCCTAATGCTCCCCTATGTCTTCTGTTTTTATGGAGGAATCACAACAAATATCGGCTCCACTTTGGATCAGACGCGTGAGATTTCCTTTGCTGGAGTTGGATATTCCAGTTGGAGAGGTCTGGCTCTAGTTTTGTCAAATCTCCTGATATTTAGCGACGGGAATGTCAGTTTATAAAACCTATAGATGCGTCTGGGTGCATCGCCCGAGACCCAAAATGTACCGTGTGTTGTGACAAATGTATTTTGGTTTCCTGTCGTCAGCCACAGCAACAAAAACCTGCCTCACAGTTTCTGCCAGTCTAGTAACTTGCCTCTAAACACAGGTATCCAGACTGCCGTAACGAAATGAGATTTTTGAGATTTCTGTTCCATCGCTTACCTTTCAGATGCGTGGGCAATTCATATATACCCCGCTCAGTGTCCATGTAGGCGAACTGGTCGTCACCTGTTCAAACAGATTAACCTGCATTAATCTGTGTAATACTCTAAATTCATCACCATTTACAGCTGTAACATACAGTGTTTTGTTCACCGTACCACGTTCCCGTATTTCATTCAATATTCTGCTCAGCTTCGGTAAATGGTGATGTAGTTTCACAAAGGATTCCCACATCACCCTCCGGGCCCCGGAGCCCTTCTCCATCACCAGATCCAGGAGGAGTTTGGAAGCGCCCGCTCGGATTCCCTTTTCCGCGAGCTCAGTCACCTTCTGTAATGAACAATGGGAAATATATTGAGGAGCAAAGGGATGGGTACAAATCTACCCTGAACTAACCCAGCACATTTTCAACGTCACAGATCGCTAAGAACTATTGAAGTGTTCATAGCGGGAGATAAAAATAAAAATAAAATTTCTTCTGACTAATGATGTCGGCCTGAAACATTGACAGTTCGTTTGCAGGGATCCTGCCCGACCTGCTGAGTTCCTCCCGCGTGCTGTGCGTGTTGAATTAATTTAAAAGAAGCGAGTGGGTTCATTCCGGTCATTCTGTGCCACAGATTGCGGGGTCATTATCCACTTGGCAACGTTTAAGCGGAGAAGACATAGTGTGAGTGAGCCAGAGATAGAATGGGGAGTTGAGACTTATTGTCAGAGAAGGTCCAGTGAGACTTCAGGCAGATTTTGGGTATGATTTTACCAGTTGTTTTCACGGTTAGAGCAGTGCGAATGCCAGGAAGGATAGGGGAATGCTCTTCCTACAGGGCGTGGCAAGGCAAGGAGACCTCCAGTGTCCTTGACAAGTGCAAGAAGCGCATACAACTGCAGTTTATTATAGACTGTGTTAAGGAACTGGAGCTGGAACTGAATGAACCAGGAATCACTCATCAGGCTGAGAAGTTAACTGACGGGCTATACAGGGAGTGGTATACCCAAGGCTTAGGACATAGGTAACTGGGTAACTGTCAGCAGGGGAAACATCAGAATATCTGCCTGCAGGGAACCCCTCTATAACAGATATATATCTCTCTGTTTCGGGGTATGACCTAGAAGAGAAAAACCATGTCGTTTATGCCTCTGGCACTGAGTTTGGTTTTGTGACTCAGAAGGGGTGGGAAGAGTGATCTTCACTATCAGCGGTTAGGAAAACAGGATGGAAATTCTGCTGACGACAGCAAGTTTGCTGGATGGTGTGTTGTCAAGGTCAGGGCTATCTCGCATCCAGTCTGCAACGTTACTAAGGACAGGATGAGTAGCCAGAAGACGTGATTCACATTGGTACCAATGACAAGAGCAGGAAGTATGATGAAGTCCTGCAAAGTGAGTTCATGGGGTTAGATGCTAATCCAAAAGGCAGGATCCCCATAATTGTGTTCTCAGGATTGCGACCCGTATCACGTGCTAGTGAGGTCGGAAATAGGACGATAGTGCATTTTAACGTGTGGCTGATGATATGACGCATGACCAAGGGCTTCAGATTTTGGGATAATTGGGATCTCTTCCAAGAAAGTTGGGACTTGGACAGGCATGATGGTTTTACACTCATATTGGAGGGCGCTGATACCCTTAAGTGAAGGATTGTTAGCGCTGCATAGGGAGGGGAGATGTGTTAAAGTTAAGATGCAGGGGGGATGAAGAACCAGAGTGGATAATGGAGCGGTTGTGTGGGAAAGTCAAGTAGCTAAAGGATAAGCATCGTGAATCTATTTTTTTCCGAAATCCGTATTATACCAATGCAAGCAGTATTGTCGGAAAGGCAGATGAGCTTCACTCATGGATCAGCACATTGAACTACAGCGTTGTAACCATTCATATGATTTGGTTGGAATATGTGCCGGACTGGTTGTTCAGCATTCCAGGGTTCTGTAGCGTTAGACACGGTTCGATAGAGGTGAAGGAGGGGTGGTATTAGGAAAAAATATCACTGCATTGCTCAGAGAGGACAGACTAGAGAGCTCATCTACTGAGTCTACGTGGGTGAAACTAAGCAATAAGAAATGGACGAACACGTTAATTGGATGACATTGTGGACCACGCAATAGTCAATGGGACTTAGAGGATCAAATTTGTAGGGAGATCACAGACCGTTACAAGAAACACGATGTTCTGATGGTAGGTAATTTTAATTGTCGAATTATCGACTGGGGTATCGATACTTGAAAGGGCCGGATGGGATAGTGTAGCTCAAGTATGTCCAGGGACGTTTCCGTAATCAATATATTGAAGTCATGGCTACAGACAGCAAATACTGGAATGCCATCAGAGTACACGACACGTCAGGTGATAGAGGGGTGTGCAGGTGATGAAAATGACATTAGTTTAAAGAACATTATGGACAATATCTTGTCCTCAGGTTAACAATCTAAATTGGAGAAAGTCCAATTTTAATGGTATCCGAAAGGATCTGACGAAAGATGATTGGGACAGGTTGTTTTCTGGTACCGAGGTGATTGGCAGGCTTGAGGCGTCCAAGGCTGAAATGTTGAAGTTTGAATCCACGAATACAGACCGAATATTCGTGACAGAATAAAAGGCGAGACAGGTCCTGGTTTCTGAGTGGCCCTGAGCGCATCGCAAATACAGCCTCGAAGGTCAGAGGAGTACAGGAAATGCAGAAGTTACTAAGGGAGGAAATCCGGACGGCTAAAGTATGGCATGAGTTTGCTCTAGCAGACCAGGAAAAGGAGAACCCCAAACTCTTCATCAAATATACTCAGAACAAAAGAATACCAGCGGACAAAATTGGATTTCTTGAAGTTCAGAATGGGCCTTTATCCATGAAGCTGAAAAAGGCGGAGGAGATTTTAAATCTTTTTTTGTTTTTTTGCATTTATATTTAGTCAGGAGGCACACAGTGTCTTCAGAGTGAGAGAAAACATCAGTGAGATAATGGGCAATGCACGGATTATAGAGGAGGAGATATTTACTGTCTTGAAGGAGATGAAGGTTGATAAATCCCTAGTGCTTTCCTTCGTACCTCGTTTGAGACTATTTCAGAGATTGCAAGTGCTCCAGCAGAGGAATTTAAAACGTCAGAAGTGGAAGCATTGGAGGGTAGGCAATGCTGTTCTGCTGCTTGAAACTCTGTAAAATTAAGGCACGGAATTACAGGTTGGTGAGTCAACACCAATGATGGTAAAGTTATTGGTAGGTACTCTAAGGACGGGATATGAGTATTTGGATGGAGATTACGGGTATTCAACACTGATTTGTGCCTGTTAGATCCCGTCCAACCAATCTTATAATTTCTTGAAGAAGTTACGAGGCAAATAATGAAAACAAGTCAGTGGATGTTGTCTACTGGGGCTTCAGCAACTTGCTTGGAATTAATGACAGGGCCGCCAGTTAGTTTAGATATTGGATTCGCGAGAGAAGCTAAAAGAGATAGTAGAGGTTTGCTTCTCTGACTGGAGGTCTATGACTAGTGGTGTGCGGCAGGGATCTGTACTGGGTCTGATGTTGTCTGTCAGATAAATCAATGCTCTGTATGACAATGTGGTAAACTGGGTCAGCAAATCTGTGGATGACACCAGCGTAGTGACAGTGAGAAAGGGTATCAGAGCTTACAGCGGGACATGGAACAGCTTGCAAAAGGCGGAATGGAGTTTCAAAGATAGAATTTAATGAAGAACCGTGCGAGGTGATGTACTTTATGAGGACAAACCATGATAATAGTAAGACATTGAGTGGTAGGGCATTGAGCACTGCGGTTAAACTAAGGTATCAGGGAATAGACATCCGAAATTTCTTTAAAGTGTTGTCGAATTTAGATGGCGTTGGAAAGCTTTGAGGACATGGGGCTTCATAAATCAAAATATTGAATACAGAAGTTGGGATATTATGTCGAAATTGATGTGGCAGAAACTAATTTAAAGCAATGTGTGCACCTGTCTCTTGGAAGGATATAAATGATTGACCGAGTGCAGAAAGAAAAATACAGATTGTTGCCAAGGCTTGAGGAACTGAGAGAAAGGGAAATTATGAATAGGCTAGGACATTATTCCATAGAGTGTAGGAGGACCAGTGGAGATGTGATAGAGGTATCTGTTTATAAAAGGTATAGAGAGAGTTAGTGTGAAAAGGCATTTACTACTGAGGTTGGGTGAGACTGGAATTAGAGGTCATTTGGTAACGGTGACAGGTGAAAGGCAATATGAGGGGAACCCGTCACTCAGAGTTTGCTGATAGCGTAAGACGCGTTGCCATCGAAATTAGTCGATATACATTCGACGTGTACATTTAAGATCAAGTTGGATAATTTCATTCAATGGGGAAGTTATGGACTTCTCCAGCCAGGGCGCCGCTCAATGGGACTAAGCAGATATGTCGGTGTGGACTGGATGGTCCGAAGATCATGCTGCTGTACTGTAGAGTTTGATGACTATGGGTAGGTCAAACTATGGCAGAGTCACTGTTGATTTTCCCTGGGGTAATTGTCGGTGAACCCCAACAGGTTCACACTTCTCTGCCGGACTCCATGAGCGCTCCAGTGTCAGCCTACAGCTGGGAACTGGCAGTGAGGAGCTGACAGCAAATTCTGGACTATTGTGCGTGTGTGACAGACCAAAGCTAACTGGTGGTAATGTTGAAAAAGAAGTTTGGACTGAAATTGTCAGCTGCGTCACGTGGAATGTAGTGTTCAGTATGGTGTATGGCTCTTCACTAATATTCATTCTGGGTCGCAAAAGATGAATGCACTCCAGTAGCACAAGGACCATAGGAAAGTGTTTCTTTGTAATACTGCGTTAGCAGTAGATGCTTGGAATATTTTTAATGATAATAATGTTGCACTCCCCAATATAAACAGTATAAGCTGTAGCAAGTACAAACACAAATTGGAACATTCACAAGGAACAGAAGTTAACTGAACCATGAGGCATGTTGTGATATTGATCAAAAAAGGGTCCGTAGTTCAAATGAGAGACGATAGTCAGTGTTGCCTCGTCAGTTGAAAATGGGTTTGAAGGTAGACTGAGAATGAGCTGAGAAATAAGTCACTATATATTTAATTTGTGGGAATCCCGTGGGTCATCAAACACAGTTTGGTGAATGTCCATTAAAGTCGAATATTGGGAGGATGATGTGATGTCAGGCAGAGTGGTGTAAAGAAGGTCTCTGTCCACTTGCAATGTCCGTCAAGTGTCATCTTACTAAATTCACCTGCCAATCATTGTCTTTATCCTTACCTGTCTAAAAATGAGTGTGAGCGAAAAATCGGAAAATATAGTTTCTGCTCATGAAAATTCTTTTCCAGATGTTGTGCACAAGCATTGCTGGATTGTCACTGCCCAGAGGTTCCGTTGCGTTGGTTCTACACTCAGCCTATGTCCCGCCCACTTACGTGATACTCTCGCCCGGTGAAGTGATCCTCGCCCATTAACATGAAGCCGACTCCCTCCACACCCTCCTCAATCGCCTGCTCCAGTCGCTCCATGTAGAAGCTCGTCAACCGGAACAGGTGGTGATCTTCACAATTTGACAGGAAGACGGAGATTGCGGATTTCAGATCTGTAGTCAAAAAGAACATAAAATAGCAGAGTGTACCATGCGTACGCGGACACGATGCCAATTTAAACCAATCCCAACTTCAGCAACATGGTCAATATCCCTCCATTCCCGACATATTCATGAGAGCAAACGCCTCTCAGATGCTACTGAGTATCTGTTTCTATCCCCTCCTTTGGCAGGACATTCCAGACACCGATCACTCTCTGTGGCAAACATGCATCCTAAATCCCCTTTAAACTTTACACTCTAACCTTAAACCTATTCCCTTTGGTATTTGTGGTGAAACTTGTCTGCACACTCACCAGACTCACCAAATCAGTCCTGTGATTTGGTTACCAGATGTGTGGACAATTCTAAAATTATCTCTTAACCAACGCGTACCCAGTTACAGGTCAACTTCAACAAATACCTCAACTCATCATTAGCAATCTACCAAATGTGTTGCTACTTTCAGGAAGCTATGCATATCCATCACAAGATACATCCATACATCAATCTTATTAACGGTCACAGCATTCACTCTGAGCATCGCTCGCGAACGTCCAAAGTGCAACTTCTCCCATTTGTCTGAATTAACTTTACTTGGTGACTCTCTTCATATTTCTAATTGGATGCTGAACACGTTGACGAAGTCCCAAATTTACTCAACTCCGTCAACTCTGTAATCAACGAATCAGTTCACCCAGTATATCATTCGGTTAAGACATAGCTTATTATTAATTTATTTACATCACACATAACGCATGGCGTATCAGTGATCCTTGTGGACACTGCTAATGACTACCAACCTTATTCAGGAGCTCCATTTCCTTTCACTGAGGTGAAGATTTACATGGTGAGGGGAGCGATTCCGTCATTCCCCTTGTTAGGTCCCTGCGCTGGACCTGGTGAATTGTTCTAGTGCTCAAGGTAAGTTTACCAGGTGGAACAATGACCCCGTTTGATGGTACTTTCTCTCTGCCCCTTTATCTCCCATGTTTATCGTTCTGAACTATTGATGATTTGACTACACGTGTACCATAAGAACAGATTTTTAATGGGAAACAGCCCAGTGAGCATACCTGTGTCCATTCTGAGTCTGACTGCGGTTGGTTGATTGCCGTCTTCTTGTCTGCCGGCCGGGTGGAAGAAAGCACCACCTGCTGGCAATGACCTGAATAACACAAATAAAGGAGTGAGTCAGTTACTCTGCCCTTCATAATTTAAACCACTTTTGTAACGTCACTGCTCACTCTCCTACATTCCAGGGAGCAAATGGAGATTTGGACAAGAACCCCAACTGAACACAAAGTTCAAGAAGGAGAGATGTATTGAAGCTGAAACAGCCAACAGAATTGGGGAAAAAACGAAATCTGTTGTAGAAGATGAGAGAAATCAAAGGAACATTTCATGTAAAATGAGCATAGGAAATGACAAAGAAGGGAAGGACCTTACAGAAGCAAAGGACATCAAAGGGAGTTGGCAGGAACACACAGAAGAATTGTAGAAAGATCCAACAGCGAAGACACCTGCAATGACTCCCTCATCGATACAGTGCCAGGCATTCTGGAAAGTGAAGTTGAATGGGCAATAGAAGATTGCTAGCCTACGCTGGATAATGGAGAAATCGCGAGAATTCGAGAAAAGTATTTATCTATGTTTTATTGACTACTCTAAAGGATTTTTTTGTTTTTTTTTTATAACAGTGTGGACCATAATAAACTATGGCAAATACAAGATTAAGAAGCAACAGTTAGAACTGACCATGGAAAAACAAACTAGTTCAAGATTGGGAAAGGATTACGACAAGGCTGCATACTGCCACCCTGCTTATTTAATCTATGTGCTGAACACATCATGCGGAATGCTGGTCGAGAGGACTCAAAATGTTGGAATCAAAATGACCAGAAAATATGAACAACTTCAGATATGCAGGTGATACGATTTTAATGGCCGAGAGTGAGGAGGATCTGAAGAAGCTTCTAATGAACGTGAAAGAAGAAAGTGGAAAGCCGGCTTCTTGCTCAATATTAAGAAAACCAGCCAGTCCTGTTAACTCCGTGGTAATACATGAAAAGGAAGTGGAAGCAGTGACGGAATTTATCTTCCCCGGTTCAAAGATTTCTAAACATAGTAACAGCAGCCACAGAATCAAACGGCGCTTACTTCTGGGGAGGGCAGCAATGAGAAATTTAGATAAAATTCTGAAGCGCAGAGACATGAATTGTCTACAAAGGACCGTAGAGTCAAGTCTATGGTATTTCCAGATGTGATGTATGGCTGTGAGAGCTGGACTATTAGTCAGGCTGAATACAAAATAATCGACGCCTTTGAACTCGGATGCTGGAGGACTGTGTTAAGAATTCGTTGGACAGCAAGCAGATCCAACAAGTCAATACTTGAAGAAATACAGCCAGCCTGCTCACTGGGAAGCTTGAAAAGCTGAAAAATTTTGGACACCCATGAGATGACAGGATTCCTTGGAGAAGACTGCCATGTTCAGTAAAACAGAAGGTAAAAGAAGCAGAAGATGACAGATGCTACAATGGATAGATAATAACACTCAGGAAATGCCGACGCCCCTGTTGTATCACTGAGAGGCAGTTTCCAACAAAGAGGCCGTACAAGACGCTGGAGGAACTCAGAAGGTTGGGCAGCGTCCGTGGAAACGAACAGTCAACGTTTCGGGCCGAGACCGTTCATCAGCACTGAAGAGGGAGGGGGACGAAACCCTATAAAGAAATTGGGGGGAGGGTGGGAAGGAGAAGGCTGGAAGGTGCCAGGTGAAAAGCCAGGAAGAGGAAAGATCAAGAGGTTTGGGAGGGAAAGCAGGGAGGGGATAGGCAGGAAAGGTGAAGAAGGAATGTAAGGTGAAAGCACCAGGTAGCAGAAGAAGGCAGAATAATGAGAGCGGTGATAAGCAGCTGGAGGAGGAGGCAGAGTGAAAATGGGATGGGTGAAGTGAGAGGGAAGGAATTACCATTGTCTTCCGTACCATCACTGCCCTTACCAACTCCGGAGACCTTCTATCCTCAGCCAAAAAAGCTCATAATTCCCACACCCCGCACTGCTCGGTTTCACCTCTTCCCCAAGATCCACAAGCCTGACTGTCCCAGTAGACCCACTGTTTCGGTCTGCTCCTGCACCACTGAACTTGTGTCTACCTACCTGGACTCAATTTTGTCACCCATAGTTCAGTCCCTCCCCAACTACATCCGGGATACCTCCCATGCCTTCCACCTCACCGTGCCCTCTGCTACTTTCTGGATAATCGGCCTCACCAGTTCCGCAACATCAGCATACTCCTCCGGTTGTTGGAACTGGAATTCACACTTAATATCTTCTTTTTTGACTCTTCCTACGTTCTGCAGACCAAGGGTGTTACTATGAGCACTCCCATGGGCCCCACCTGGTGGGGCCTTTGGAGCTAACGACTTATTGACGAAACCCATCTCCCCGTTGGTTGGTATGCTAAATTGGCATTTGCTGTCACCAATTAGAGAAGTAAATCACACGTCTCTTCATGAGAGATACCGGGTACGTGCAGTTGCTTAAATCGTCTCAATGTCAACCCAGGAGCGCAAGGGTGACGAAGCTCCCCGAGAGGACGCGCGTGGGCGGGGAGCTGGTGCGCGCGGTAGACGGGGAGACTGTAGAGTCAGTAACAGGGATCGGGAAGCGCGTCCCTCGGTCCCGTACCGCGCTGGCCAGATCACCGAGTGAGTCATGGTCGATCCGCAACCAACAGGGGTACAACATTAACGCACAAATCTCGATGTATGTACTTAATCAATGTAATGTTTCTTGTCAGTTCCACAATAAAATTAATTTGCTAATGTTATATTGGCTTACACTAATTAAACTGTGGGAACTTTTCTAATCAAGACACCAAAAGCGTAAGTGGACCACTCGGCCCTCCGAAACTTCTGCTGATCTGATTTAAACTTTCGTTATGCATTCCCCCATGTTCATCTCGATAACAGTTCAACCCCACTCTTTATAAACAAACTGGGCTTTGAATGGAATAAAGAGAAACTGGAATCACTAGAAACGCTCAGCAGGTAAGGAACAGCTGTGGGGAGAGGAAACATGTTTGCGATTCGGTTTCCTGGCCTTTCGTCAGAATGGATTCAAACATCTCCCAGATTTTTTGTGGAAAATCTTGGGTTGTTCTCCTTGGAGCGGTGAGGACTGGGGGAAGACCAGATAGAGGTTCATAAGAGAATGAAAAATATTGACAGAGTAGACAGGGAGTATCTTCTCTCTGTTTGTAAATGTCTAATACCAGAGACCATGCAATGAAGGTGTGAGGGAGTAAATGCAAGGGAAATGTGTGGATAAGTTGTTCTACTCAGAGAGCACACCTCTGTCCATGATGTACTGTTCCATGTTCTGTTCTATCTTCAGCATCTTGAGTTTCTGTTTGACTCCCACTGGCAGATAGACAGGTGAGAGTGAGGGGGAATTTCCAAATGTGAATTGAGTTCTGAAACCCCGGTCTCTTTCTACTGGTGCAAACACAAAACAGTGTATTTAATCACAGCCTCTCCCTGTGAGGGATGGAATGGGAACTCATTCTCTACTTTGCTTCCAAAGGAACTTCAGAACCAAACATCTGAGCACAGAACAGGAATACTCGCTCAACATCTCAGAAACCCGGACACAATGAGACCCTGAATCATTTTGTCTGAGTCAAAACAAGTGTGGTATCCCAGGATGCAACCTCAGAGGGTCACAGCCCACACCGACAGCCTCGCACATCTTTTCCACATCTCACACTGAGAGATTCACGCTACCAATATCCAGCCCCCGGTGACGTCTGTTTCATTGCAGAAGGAGGAACATCCAGCAGCATCTGTAAAAGCACCAACGTAGACCGAAGCCCAAACACTGACAGTTCCATATTTCTGGAGCTCCCATCCTAAGATTGCATCTCAGGCACAACTCTCTCAGGGCTCTTTGCTGCTGGTAATATGTGGCAGTTTCTCAGCTAATCCCAGCTCAAAAAATTTACACTCCCCTACCAACCCGTGACAGAACTGGAGCCTGATGATCCTTTGTCTAGACAGGGATCAGCCTGGCAACATGGGCATTTGGGACACAAAGAGGGTGTTGATATATTTCAACTTGTCCCCACAGTTATATTGAACACAGTGGTACATTAATTTATTGTTGAGTGTGGTGTAGCCTAGATCAATTAGCAGCCACTTTACCGTCGTGTAAAAGGAACAAAATGTTTTCAACATAAAATTGAAAAGATAGCACTGGAAGCTCAGTACAGGAGATTTTTTTTGTTCTTTCGCTGCAGAAGCGATTGACTGACTGCCAGAAGTTTGACATCCAGAACAGAATTGCATAAATTCAATCCCTACAGTCTTCGTCATTCCATCCCGGACAGTAAATGCTGAAAGCATCCTCGTATCTGAGGCCACTCTCTCTCCACTGAGAGTCAGCAACCAGAGAGTGATAAACACGTTCAACACTCTCTGCAGCTCTGGTGAGCTGTTGCCCTGGTGACGGAGGAAGTGACTCGCAAAGATAACCGAGCGGAGAAACAACAAACTCAGTGTGACACGTTCTCGGTTTCATTGTGACAAAGGTGAACTGAACGTTCAGCCATTTTGTAATGGTGATACTAAAATTTTAGCGTTTGTTATTAGCCTTTCGAGGTATATTCAGTAAATCTCATGGTTGATTCAGCTCTACAGAGATCTCAGCAGTGCAGACGCTGGCCCAAAATAAAAACACATTGTTGGATGCGACAAATATCCATTATGAGTAGAAATCTCAATTTAATTTCGTAGAGCCGTTAGAGCACAGCCACAGGACGGTTAGCCCATCCAGCCCGTGCCATGTTCGGTGTGGTCCCATCCCCCTGTACCCAAACCACAGCCGTCTACACCTCCCTCATCTATTTACCTACCCAAACATCTCTCAAATTCGAAAAGTGAACCTGCATCTCTCATTTATGCTGGGAACTGGTTCCGCCTTCGCACCACCCTCTGAGTGAAGTAGTTCCCCCTGATAACCCTTAAATGTGTCACGTTTTTCCCTAAATCCATGATCTTACCCAACCTGAGGGGAAAATTCCTACCTGTATTCACCCTATTTATACCATCATAGATTTCTACATCTTTAGCAGGGTGTCCCAAACTGGGGTCTGTGGACTCTTCCTTTAATTGTAGGGGCCAATGGCATAGAAAAATTGGAGCCAAGCTAGAATACCCCCTCATTCTCCCCTATTCCAGGTAATCAAGTCCTAACCTGTTCAACCCATCACTATAATTATTTCCTGAAATACCAGCAATGTCCGTGTAATTTTCCCTGCACTCTTTCACGCTTATCCATATCTGTCCTCCAAGTAGCTGACCAGAACTGCACACAATCCTACATGTTTTGGAATCACGGTGAACTACAACTTTAGCATTAATATCCCAACCCCTCTTCTTAATAGCCTGCGTTATAAAGGTCAATATGCCCAAAACTCTCTTTACGACTCTGGTGCTACCTTAAGAGAATTCTGGATCTGTAACACCCACGCCAGGACAATCAGGTTTAAAACAATTATGTACCCCAAGCAGTAAGCGTAATCAACACGTCTACTCACTAACCCACGCTCCACACCTCACCCACTACTGGTTTAACATTTCCTGACAGTTCTAGACACTCCTGTGCCTAAAGTAATTTAATGGGCAGAAAATCAATATCAGTCTCCATATGTCCACTCTCTCCTGTGCCTAACGTCACTTTATGGACATAGAATCAATGTTTTTAAGCAATCATACTGCATGTAATGTGTTTTGTTTATTATTGTGGTCCCTATCATTTTCTTTCTGTCCTGCTTCGGATACAGAGTAACAATTATTTTGTTCTCCTATACTGGAATGACATTGCCCAATCTTGAATCGTGAACCCTGGGAAAAATACAATGACCAACCACATTATCTGTACTCCCTCCGACAGTGTCAGCTCCTTTCTCCTCTGGAATTAAGATCCAGCTTGGCCAACTTCTTCCCATGAGCCGGCACTTTAGTTTAGACAGCATATTCAGCAATCTCGTCTGCACACTATCCAGACTGATAATATTTTTCCTACAGTAGGGAGAAAACAAATGTACATAACACTCTGTGTATCCGCACCAAAAAAATATATGACTACAATATAATGACCACAATCCAGAACTCAATGCCCTAACTAATGAGTGCCAGCATGATTAAAGCCTTCTTTTGCACCCTCAATACCTACACAACCACTTTCCGTGAACTGTGCTGTTGTACACGCAGCTCGTTCTGTTCCACAACACCCGATGCTCTCCCATTCACTACACCAGTTCCACCCAGTTTGACTGTCCAAAATGCACCCTCTCACTTGCCCAAGTTGAAAACTATTTGCCATTCCTCAGCCCAACTCCAAAACTGACCGAAATGTCTTTCAAATTCATTGTCACCTGTTGCCTTATCAACCAGTCTCCCGAATTCAGTCTCCCTGTGTACTCATGACCGTGTCGTCACCCAGAGCTCTAACCTGCTAATTAAGTTTGTCGACAACACTACATAGATTGGCCTCCTCTCAAGCAACAACGAGGTGGCCAACAGGGAAGAAGTCATCTCTCTGACTCATTAGTGGCAAAGTAACAACCTTCCTCTCAATGTCGCAAAAACAAAGGAGCTGGTTGTGGATTACAGGAGGAATGGAGACAGACCAACCCCTATTGACATCAATGGATCTGGGGTTGAGAGGGTGAACAGCTTTAAGTTCCTCGGCATCCACATAACCGAGGATCTCACGTGGTCTGTTCACACCAGCTGTGCGGTGAAAAAGGCACAAAAACACGTCTTTCACCTCAGACGTTTGAGCAAGTTCGGTCTGGGCCTCCAAATCATAAGTAGTTTTTATAAGGGCATAATTGAGATCATCCGGACCGGCTGCATCACTGCCTGGTATGGGAAATGTACCTCCCTTAATCAGAGGACTCTGTAGACAGTGGTGCGGACAGTCCAGCGCATCTGTAGTTGTGAACTTCCCATGATTCAGGACATTTACAAGGAGTGGTGTGTAAAAAAGGCCCGAAGGATCATTGGGGTCCAGAGTAACCCCAGCCAGAATCTATTCCAGCTGATACCATCCAAGAAACGGTACTGCAGCATAAAGGCCAGGACCAACAGGTTCCGGGACAGCTTCTTCCACCAGGACTTCAGATTAATTAACTAACGTTAATTTGAGGTAATCCATATTATGTAGACAGTTTAATTTATCTTGAATTATTATAAATTACTTTGACTGCACATTTCACCTTTAGACCGAGACGTTTTGTAAAGAGTTTTACTCCTCATGTATGTGAAGGACGTAAGAAATCAATTCAATTTAATTCAATTCAAACTTGCTGATTGTGCCTTGTACATCCCTATACAAATCAATGGCATGAATAGTGAACTACAGAAGTCTCGACACTGACACACACATCCCACTCGCCACAGGCTTCTATTCGCTAAAACCATCTTTAATCATCTCCCCCTGCTTCTTGTTCTCGATCCCGGTGTGAATCCACCTCGCCAGCGCCCTGTGAATCCCACGTGACCGAACCATCCAGATCAGTTGCCATGCGGGATATTAATACAGACTTTACCAAGGTTCAGATGAACAACATCACTGCTCAACTTCACCCAACTCCCTATTTAACGCTTAAATAACCTCCAAAATACTCGACAGATGTGATGTTCTATTGGACAGTGTAGTTGGCGATTTCTCCATAACCAATGCCCAACCGCTCAGGATTTCAGCTTCACTGTAGACTGAGGAAATGCCGATCCCAGCTGTCGAATTACCAACCTGGACTGAAGCCCGTATACTGCCAATTCCATATCCTCAGAGTCACCAGCCCAATATCATCACCCATATCATCAAAGACGCTTTGGTGCCGGTGATTTGTCGAGGTGTTCCTGCCATTTCCAATTTGCCGTGACTAAGGTGGAATTGGAACTTAATGACCCTCTGCCGGGGCCGGTGCTCAGGCTGGTTCCCCGGTCTGTATAGAGGATGCGGATACATTTCAGCCTGACCCCAGCAGCTAAACCGAGCTCATTTGATCACAATCTTCCTGCTGTGTGGGATCTTGCCCCACACAGCTGGCTGCCATGTTTCCTGCAGTGTAGCAGGAACAGAATGTAAAATTATAAAGTAGAAACGCTGGGAACTCAGTACATCAGACTACATCTCTGAAAGGAGAAATGGTGGAAGACCCAGTTCCAGAACTGAGACTGTCCAAGACGCTGCCGATCTGCTGAGCGATTCCAGTATTTTCTCCTCCTGACTTTAAATTTCCTGCAGCTGTAGTATTTTCTCCTTCTTCATTTTAATGCACAAATAGTAACTGATTCCCACCCTAAACTGTAATTGCCACCACATCCCTACCAATTTCTTGGGTCCTCAGTCCATTCTGACCCTGGTGTAATACGTTCCATATAGTTAATGCTCACAGCGTCCTTTCCTCCCACTGTCATTACTGACACACCCATCACACTCGTCGCTGGCCTTTATTTGCTAAATCCATCTTCAATCATCACCCCCCGCTTACTGTCATTGGGCTCGATCAAAATACTTACGTATTTGAAAAACTACAAATTGTTTGACAAACATAACATCTCACTGGTTGGTCTAGTCAATGATTTTCCCACAGCCAAAGTCCAATCGTCCCGATCTTCAGAATCACTGCACACTGTGCGAATTTCAATTGCAGCTGTAGAAATAACAATATACTGCCCTATCCATATTCTCAGAGACTCCAGCCCAATATTATAACCTACACAAAAACTGCCCACTGAGGCTTTGCCACCAAAAATTTGCTGTGGTGTTCCTGGCATTTCCGATTCACAAACTAAGGAGAACTGAACCTAATGATCGTCTATACATCTTATTTCAAAATTCCTGCAAAAGAACATTGTTTGTTCGTTCTCTCTCTCTCTCTCTCTCTCTCTCTCTCTCTCTCTCTCTCTCTCTCTCTCTCTCTCTCTCTCTCTCTCTCTCTCTCTCTCTCTCTCTCTCTCTCTCTCTCTCTCTCTCTCTCTCTCTCTCCACAGATAATAAATGTTGGGGGCGCCGGAAGCCGGTCAACAAATTTGTGTAATGCCACCCCTGCCAGTCTGTTAGTTTTCAGTTCATTCCTACTCTTGTGCAATACATTCCATGCAGTCAATATTCACAGCATCCTTTCCTCCAACTATCACTCAGTTACAGTTGCTCCTGCCATCACTCTCTCTACCACAGAGCGATAGAAATGTGCAACACTTCTTGCAGCTCCGAATGGCTGTTACCTTGGAAACGGAGGAAGTCGCTCACCGCAAACAATTAAGAAAGGAAATAACAAACTCAATATAATATGTTCTGAGTTTCATTGTGACAAAAACTTAGCACTGCAGCCATTTTGTAACGGTGAAACTAAAATTTAATGGCTTAATGGCTGCCTTTACATTGCCTCGTGCTGTATTCAATTAAACATCAATTAACCGAACAAAAAACACAGTTCCTGGAAACTCAGTGAGGTAGAAGTGCAGTATAATACTTCTGAATGAGACAAAGGTTAGAAGAAAGATGTTTGACATGTGTATCCTTGACGTGGTTAGATACAGGCTGGAAGGAATTTGAACAAGATGGCATGGAATGATCAGGTAGAACCAGGAGGGAGAAGGGATCGAGAACAATCACTGACGGTCCTACAGCATTACACAGATACTGAATTAATAGTACATACCACTATATGCATATGATCCTAAAATTTCAAATATATAACAAACAATAAGAACTTTCGCATATACACTTTGCCCCTGAATGCACCATAGAAAGCATCCCATCCCGATACTTCACAGCTTCCTACTACTATTGTTCTTCCTTTGACTGCAGGGAATAGCAGAGAACTGTGGACACCGCTGAGCACATCATAGAAACAAGCCTCCCACCCATGGACTCTCTGTATACTTCCCGCTGCCTCAGCAAATCAGGAACCATAATCAATGAGTCCCAGAATCCTAGACATTCTCAATTCTCAACCTCCCATCCGATCGAAGATAAAATAAAACAGAAAAACATCCCAGCGGGCTCAAGGACTGCTTCCATCCTGCTGTTGTAAGCAAACTGAATCTTCTTTAGCATGCGAAATTCTGCAGATGCTGGAAATTCAAGCAGCACACACAAAATGCTTGTGGAACGCAGCAGGCCAGGCAGCATCTATAGGGAGAAGCACTGTCGACGTTTCGGGCCGAGACCCTCAGCATGATTAGATGGACTCCTGATCTCACAATGTAACTCCATGTGACATTGCATAATATGCCTACCTGCAGTACACTGTCTCTATAACTATAAAGCTTTGTTACACTCCGTTAATGTATACCTAATATACCAGGGGTGATTGATGAGTTCGTGGCCTAAGGTAGGAGGAGATGACTTATTAATTTCAAACTTTCTGCATAATCACTCAAAAAGCTGAACCGCATGTGCACGTAACGAGAGCTGTATAACTCATCTCCTTCTACCTTAGGCCACGAACGCATCAATCACCCCATGCATTGGACACTTCCTGGAGGTCCAAGATCCGTATGCTCCACAACCGCTGGACTAAGTGTGTAAATGTAGGAGAGGGCTATGTTGAAAAAATAAATGTACTAGGTTTTCGGAAATTTACTCCTTCTCTCTCACCCCTCGTGCTGTTGTGACGTATTGATCTGTGTGGAGGGTATGCACGGCAAGATTTTCATTGTACGTCGGTATTTGGCAATAATAAACCATTCCCCATTTAAACTGTGTGGAAATATTAGACAGTCTGAGTTTCAGCTCGGGAAGTTCGGGAGGGCGATTTCACCAAAGTGCACAAATTTTTGAGGAACAGGCAAATGGAAAAGGCTTAATTCTCGCATTAATACGGTTATGTACCCAAAAACATTCGCTGCACTTCGGCGGGTCGTAACAGTGGAATGGAGTCACGAAACAAAAAATAATTGCCCACACAAAAAGAGGGGACGTCACAAATCTGCCATGTCTGAACTGACTTAAGATAAAACTACTCATACACATGGAGCAGTGTCCCGCAAACGCGATTATTCCGTTTAACCTCCGGCTGCAAGAACACAAACAGCCGAATTTCCCCAGGTACATCAACGGATAAGTGCAGTCCCGGCATTATCACATTACCCGTTCCTAGGACTGAAGCAACAGGGGCTGAGCGGCGGCTCATCTCTGGCGGTTCGATGTGAAGGCCCTACAACCCGGACCGACCCCGGCAGGTTCTCTCCAGCAACCCGGAACAGGTGTGTTAACGGGACTCAAACATGCCCGCTTGAAAGGGCCTCAAATACTCACCGATGGGAACTTGATGTATTTGCCTCGCAGACAGCGATCCTTCCCCCGTCTCCCCGCGACGATACGCTCAACTCAGAACGGAAAGTTAAAAAAGACTGAGCATGCGCAATTTGCGCCGCGCGTCTTCAGAGCTGGGGCGGGGCTTTTAGAGGCGGAGCAAAGGGGTTGGACAAGAGAGCATAGACTATCGACCATGGGGCACAGAGTTGTTCAAAAACTTTAAAATAATAACAATAATAATTATATTCTCCATTTTAATTAGGTGGAAATATTAGACATCCTTGTTTGCGGATTTGAATCCTCTGGAAGGAGGCTTAACTGAAGTGTGCACATTTTAGAGACACACAGATCAATGGAAAGGCTTAATTTTTCCATAAATACGGTTGTACACCGTGAAACATTAAAGCACAACAGCTCGTAGCAGTGAAATGTGTCAAAAAAAAACCCACCCACAATGAGAGTGCGTGACAGATTGGATCTCATTGCCTTGACAGAACGGAAGAAAGATTAAAATGCACAACCACGGGAAACAAACCCTCAAATGTTGCAGATCTGCGGTAAAATGGGAAAATTGAGCGGGATGAAGTGACTGGCTAAAGGTCTCCCTCCTAAACTGGTGACTCTGCTGTTCGCCCCTTACACGCTGCATGAACCTCCTGCTGCATTTTCCACATTACTTCATATTTACACCAACTACTTTTTTAAAATTATTCCTCTGTATCTTCCTCCTTTCTGCTCCTTTGGTTCAACGATTCATGGGTCTGGCCCCCATACCAGATCGTCATACAGTTTACAACCAGACCGGAAATGTGCAGGTTCTGTTCAAATCAGTTCTATGTTTAGAAACACTAACTTCTATTCGTATTGCCCCCGCCTCACTGGAGAGTAAAAATGTCACATCGCCAAGAGAGAAACTGCAGGATGCGGCCATTCAGCGGATCGAACGATCAACAAGTTGGCCGCTGCGCCCCAATCTCAACCACATGTTTCTGCCCGATCCTCATTTCCTCGATCCCTTCAGTCTCCACACATACCGCCGACCTCTGTTTTATGTGAGGATGATCATGAACCTTTACTGCTTTTACTGGTGGGGATTTACAGACATTCGCCATCCTCGGAGTGGAGACATTACCCCTCATCTAAATTCTGAACAGTCAATTTTTCATTTTTAATTGGTTCAACCGCTGCTGATGTTGTGCATTTCAATGTGTTCTCTTCTTCGTCCTCGGGCCTCTAAATTAAAGGCTTATCGCGCTTTATATTTCTTCACATGATGACCCGACCACTCCAGAGATCAGCCTAGTGAATCTTCATTGCATTCCCTCTCACTGATACTCTCTAACCTCTTTGTTATTCCTCTATGGAAAGAAAACTTTCAAAATTCTTGAGGAACTCGGCAGGTTAGGTACTATCTGCAGAAAAGAGTATGCATTCGACATTTCGGACCGAACCTCTTCGTCAGGACTGAGATGGAAGAAGGGAGATTCCCAAATTAAAAGGTAGTGGGAGCGCAAAGAGGCCTTCTGGAAGGGGATAAGGGAAGCCAGCTGGGTGGGAAGCTGCTGGAGAAGAAAGAATCGTATTGGAGAGGAGAATGGACAGTAAGAGAAAGTGACGGAGGCGGGGGCCCAATGGGAAGTTATAAGAGGTGAGAAGAAGTAAAAGACCAGAGAGTGGAATAGGGAAAGGGGGAGAGGTGAAAATTTTGATCACCGGAAGGAGAAATCAGTATTTCTCTTTTTGGGGTCCTCTACTATATCCGGGGTTCCTGGTGTGGCCTCCTGTATATCAATGAACCCCGATGTAGACTGGAGACCGCTTCACCCGAAAAAAAGGGATCTCCCTGTAGACACCCGTTTTACTTCCACTACCCAATAAAATTCCGACATGTCAGTCCCTGGCCTCCTCTACTGTAGTGATAAGGACACACTCAGGTTCGAGGAGCAACACCTTATATTCCTTTGGCTAGCCTTCAAGCCGTCGCCATGAGCATCGATTTCTCGAATATCTGGTAACTGCCCACCCCCTCACTCACCATTCCCCATTATCTACCTACCTGCCCATAACTTCCCTCTGTTGCTCCTCCCCCCTCGTTTTTATTCATGGTTTCTACTCTCTCATATCAGGTTGGCCCTCCCCCAGCCTTTTATCTCTTTCACCAATCGGCTTTACAGATCTTTTTTCTTCACCAATCGCCTGCAAACTTGTACCACTTCCTCCACTCCCCCATCTATTTTTTTTTTATCCTGCCTTCTCTCCTTCCATTACAGTCCTGAAGAATGGCCTCGGCCTGAAACGTCAACGGTTGACTTTTGCCTGACCTGCTGCGTTTCTCCAACATGTTGTGTGTGCGTTGCTTTCGAAAAAGTTGGTAATCAAACATCCAATTAATCCTTTTTGCCGACACAGCGTCCATATCCTTCCATTTTCCTCACATCAATATGCCTATGTAAATGGCTGTTAAAGGCCACGAATGTATCTACATCTGCCAATACCCGTCAGCACATCCCAGCTACGCACCACTCTCTGTGTAAAAGTACTTGCCGCTCACATCTCACATCTCTTCTAAAATAACCCCCATCTCATCTAAAATTTCAAATCTAGGAAAAGATATTGTCTCTGTACTCTCGTAATCCTACCATCCTTCTGGAAGTCTTACACCGGCCTGCACGGCCCCAGAGAAAAGAACCCAAGTTTGTCCAACCTCTCGTTATAACTCATGCCCCGTTATCCAGACAAAATCCTGGGAAACCATCTGCACCCTATCTTAAGCCTTGACATCCTTCCTAGAATGCGGCGACTAGAAATGTATGAAATAATTCAATTGTGGCCGAATTTGTGTTTTATAAAGCTGCAACAGAATTTCCTGACGTATCAACTCAATGCCTTTACTAATGAAGGCAAGCACTCCAGTTGCGTTCCTACCTACCCAGTCAATCAGTGTGGTGCCTTTCAGGGGACTGTGAACTTGGAATCCAAGATCCCTCTGCTAATGAACATTGTTTAACAGTGTACTATCTCTTTACAGTTGACCTACCCAGCTGCCACGTTGAAAATCGCTACTCAAATCTCACTGAGTTTTCTGTGGTACTATTGAATGTATTGCCAAGTGCACAAGTACGGGAAGGTACAGGGACAGAGAAACACTGACTTGTGGCAGCATCACAGGCAAGTTCATTCAGATAAAACACGGAACACAAATTATACGATTCTCTGTCAGTAACAATATAGAAATACAAGTTTTATGTCATTAACAATGTATAAATATGATATTTATGTCATTAACAATGTATAAATACACATTTGATGTCATGATCAATTTAAAAATACACATTTTGTGTGAATAACAGAATGGGAAATGTACTTGGACCCTCAGACAAATTGTTAACACAGCTTAGGAACTCACTGGGACATTCTGCAGGGCCAAGAAGGCTCTGTTCATAAATTCTCTATAAAAACACAGGCAACAGGAACAGGCCACTCGGTTCCTATAGACCATCCTTTCATTCAACAGGACACCGGGTCGATCCATCCTTGACCTCCAACACCACTGCTGTCTACACTTTTCCCGGACCATTGGACCCACTTACAGGTCGACAATCTGCCGGTGTTTGACCCCAGTGTGGTGAATCCTTCTGCTCGCGAACACCGTGGGTTCAGACATTTCCGTAGACGAGACCCTCCTGTCCCCACCGGGAGAAACATCCTGTCCGCCCCCTCTCACACCACCTTCATCCTTTCAATAAAATCCCCCTAACCCTTCTCCCGCCTTCATCTGCCATGATCTCTCCTTCTCCGGGGAGCCAGCAACTGGCCGACGGGCCGAAAGTCTCCTCCTACCTGTCAGCCGTACATCAGACTCCGGTCGCAGGAGACGCATACAACTTCCTTCGGAGGGAAATGGAAAAAATGTTTTACAAAACGGGGTTGGGGTTCTGACGTTTCTTAATGATTTCAGTCGGACAACAACATTAATCACGGTGTTTCAGTATTGAATTCAGTGTTGTGTGACGTAAAGTCCCATTTATCGTGCTCAGCGCTGTCGTGTTGCTGTTGTAGTGGGCAGCATGTGGTTTGTCTCGAGTTTGGTCACAAAACCCCAAATCTTGTGGGGAGCTCTTTCTCGGGATAATCTGGTTTGAGGTGGCTCCGTCATTTTGCGATCTCGTATTTTGATAACCAGAGGTTTCACTAATATGAACGAGAATTGTCAGCGGGCTAGACACATAGCGTATTTTGCAACAGAACAACTATCGTCCCTGCAATCTTTCTCTCCTGGGATACTAAACACTCTGACAATGTAGACCACAGGTACTCTGTCCTCTGAAAGACAGATAATCATTCAGAAAACTGAGGGCTGAGAGGAATTATGTTTGTTAGTCATCGTAGTTCGCTCAGAGTCGATTGGATGGTGTTGATGTGGATATCGGACGTCTCCCAGTGTAAGGACGGACAGCTAAATCGTCCGCGTTGTCGGTCTGCAGCCGCTCGTAGCGCTGTAGTAACCTCCGGTGACGCGCAGGGGCGTTGTGGGAACTTTCGGCAGCGGCAGGCGTAGTGCCGATCCCAGAGCTTGCCGGTTGTTCTCCTGTTCGGGCGGCAGGCCTGATCTGTTTTGTGGAAATCGGGGGCCGGTTGCCCCGCTTGGAGCTTTCAGTCCGACCCCGGTTTGTGGGATAATTTAGTTGTGGTTCTCAAAACTGGGAGGAGGTTTGGGGTGAAGGTCTTTGTATGCGGGGAATGGTTATGGGTGGACGTGTGGGTGTGGAGTGAGTGATGGGAAAGTTGTGGAGCCGTAGGCGTGGTGGTGGCGATGTTATTGGAAGAAAGTTGGATGATTGGAAGTTCCGTGACCCGGGAAGGATGGACACGGGAGAAATTAAGTTGTAAACAAGGGAGGATCTGATCTATTAGATCAGACAACTCGCAAGTCCCTTCAGGAAGCAACAATTCTCTATTCATAATAATTATTGTCCAATGTTGCTGTTAACACTGTGTTTGTTGCAAAGCCCAAGAGTCTGGGATATCTGTCACCGTCATGGGCTGCGAGAGCAGATTGGGAATGGGGAAGGGGTGTCAGTGATGCCTGCATTAGAGAAAGACAGGAGTTTGTACAGCCTCCTGTGAGATATAAATGTCCTTACAGTGGATTCAGTTCTGGTGCCATATGTGGAGTTTGCAAAGGGAAAGGGGAAAAGGAAGGGGCTGAGGAGAGAGAGTTTTTACTGGTCAGCAGTGAAGGAGTACACAGGTTGTCTAATGTATTTTTTGAGTTGTTCTTTGAAGATTTCACAGATTGTGACTGAGGAAGAGACTTGTTGAGGGAGGACACCCGGAGGTGAGCAGGTCAGATACGGTATCAGAAGAGTGACAGAGATGTGATTTCCTGCGTCACGGGTACAGACAGTCGTCTGAAGTGAGGAGTTTGTATGGAGATGCAGCTTCCCTGGAGGTGGAGGAAAGAGGACACACCAACAGGTGGAACCAGCTGCGGGAAGACATGGTTTGTCAGGTCTGACGATGAGCTGAATGTACCATATGTCACAGTGAGACGGTTATTTTTACTGTAAGGAAGCAAAATCAGTGGAAGAAGACACAGAAATTTCATCAATTGCCAGTTGTTTCGCAGAAGTGACCAATTTGTATTTTACCTTGACAGAAACAGCTATTCACAGTGGTGACAAACGGGTTCAGTCTGGTTTATTTCAGTTTGGAGAGGGGTGTGGAGTTTTGAAATCAATGCCTTGCGGTGCCACCATCGTTAATTTACCGTGTCCGGAGTGGAGGATCACACAGCACGGAAACAGGTCTTTGGCCGGCCATACCTGTTCTGACCGTCCATTCACTGTCCACACTGGCCCCATTTATCAGCACTTGGTTCACAGCCGACTGTATCTCGGCAGTTTCAATGCTCATCCACTTCGTAAATGTTGTGAAGGGACCTGCCACCACCACCACCTCGGGCAGTGTGTTCCGGATTTCAGCTACGCTCTGAGTAAAAAGTCTCTTCCTCAGATCCCTCTAAAGCTCTTCATCCTCTGCTTAAATCTATGCCCTCTGAACAGTGACACCTCTGTCCCAGGATCGTGGCTGATCTGGGCATCAGTGAGGGCTTTGAGAAGGTTCACATGGTAAGTTGCTGTGGAAAGTCAGATCACACGGGATCCAGGGAGAGCTGGCTCACTGGATGCACAGTTGTCTTGATGGTAGGAAGCAGAGAGTGATGGTGGGAGGCTGTTTATTGGGCTCGAGGCCCGTGTCTAGTGGTGTTCCCCAGGGTTACACATTGCTGCTTTTCATCTACATCAATAATTTCGTTGAGAATATAGAGGGTATAATTAGCATCTTTGCAGAAAGTACGTTCAAGCAATTACTTTTATTCAGATAGTAAGTCTAGACAATCCTTGTTTCTATCTTGCAGTTGCTCTCCCATTACCTGCTACAGCTGTGTCCACCCTCCCGCACCTTCCCCACCCGCTTTCCCCCTCCACGCAGTCTTTGTTCTGAACCCCGACAGGTTATAGGTTAAGGATGAGAGGTGACATATTTTAGTGGAACCTGAGGGGTGAGCTTCTTCAGTCAGAGTTTGGCGAGAGTGTGGAACGAGCTGTCATCATATGTGGTAGATGCAGATTTGATTTACAACATTTGTGAAGTTCTGGTGAGTACAGAATGGGAGGCGTACGGAGGACTTTGATGCAGGCAGTTGGAACAAATCATAAAATATCATTTTGGCGTGGACTAGATGGGCCGAAAGGCCTGTTTCTCTGTTTTGTTCTCCGTGACTCTAATAATATTCTGATTTGTAATTTCCACAGTCAGAGCTTTGCTGCTAATTACCGATCCCAGTAATTTACAGAATGGGTGTAGAGGCTGCCCCGTGACTGCTCCTGTGATCACTGGGACGTCCCATCACTGAGCAGATATTGCCTTCTCCAATCTCTTTAACTCAGTCTGTCACTCAACAAGTTCATTGTCTACAGGAAATCACAGAACTCACAGAGAAGGGAACCCCGTCAGAAGATTCCTCGCTCTGCCTCGGCCTGGTGATTGGGAAAAGGTCCCAGTCCCAGGGAGTGATGTGCGAATCCTTTGTGGAAATGAGGCATGGGTTTGCAAGATGGGCACAATGCAAGATGTTCTGAAGCTCTTGGTATGGCAAAACAACACAATGAACTGAAAATCACATTGAAACATTGCAGGCTGAACAACGTCATAGAACATAAACATAGAACATAGACTAACATCTATCTTCAGCCTACAATGTTTTTAGGTCTCTGAAAGTGGCCAAGTAGATCAGTAATCAGATGGCAAACTGAACTAATCTAGTTTGTACAGACAATGTCCGAATCTCTCTGCTTTCCTCTCATTCACATGTCTATTGAAGAGGCTCTTAAATGTCCCCGATGTATCTGCCTCAACCAAATCCCAGGTACTCATTTCAGGCACCAACAAATCTGTGTAAAAGAACTTGCCTTTCACTCAGAGGTTGTCTTCCTCCTTTGAACTTACCCCCTCTCACACTGAATGTATGCCCTCTGGTAATCGACTCTTAAAACCCTCAAAAGAGATACTGCCTGCCTACATCTGTACTTGTCATGATCTTATAAACCTCTATCACATTTCGCCTCAAACTCCACGGCATCAGAGAAAACAACCCAAGTTTGTCCCACCACACGCCCTCTAATCCGGACAATATCCTGTTAACCGCATTTGCACCTTCTTCAACTCCTCGATTCCCTTCCTAGAATGGGGCAACCAGAGTTGAACGGAATACTCCAGATGCAGCCTAACTAGAGTTTTAAAAGATGCAACATAGCTACTTGACTTTTAAACTCAGTACTAATACTTTCATAATTTGCCCTGCCCTAGTTAAATACCCTCGCATAATGCTTATCCACCCCTCCACCATACTTTCCTCCAATCATCACATAATTATGTCTGGTCATGCCCAGCTTTTTAGCCCTGGAGAAAAATTTCTAGCTGTCCATTCAATCTGCTGTATGCCTCTGATCATCGTGTACACCTCTATCAAGTCAGCTCTCCTCCGCTTTTTCTCCAAAAAGACACTCTCTCGCTCAAAATATCATCACAGCACATGCTCTCTAATCCAGGCAGCATCCTGGTAAACCTCCTCTGCACCCTATCGATAGTTCCCACATCATTCCTATACTGAGGCGCTTTATAGGACACAATATTCCAACTGAACACAATTTTCCAAGCGCAGTCTAACCGGGATTTTTAGAGTCACAACGTTACCTTGTGGCTCTTGAACTCAAGCCCCTGACAAGTGAAACCGACAGCCAATCCGCCTTCTTAAACTCTCTATCAACGTGTGAAGAAAGGTTGAGGGATCTATAGGTGTGGACCCTATCATCCCTCTGTTCCACCACACTGCAAGCAATCCTGTCATTAATCCTGTATTCTGCCTTCAAATTCGTCCTTCAAAAGCGATTCACTCCACACTTTTCCAGGTTGAACTCCATCTGCCACTTCTCATCACTGTTCTGCATACTTTCAATGTCCTATTTTAACCTACAACAATCTACTACACTATCCACAACTCTACCAACCTCCATATCATCTTCAAATTTGCTGATTCCACCCTTCCACTTCCTCAAACAGATTATTTATAAAAATCACAAAAAGGCAAGGGATCACAGGACAGATCTTGGCGATTGTAGGGATCTTACAGTGGACTGAAAAGCTTGAGCATACAGATATTAAGAATCAGAATGTACTGCAGCCTTTGGAAAGCATTAAGTTGGATAAGTCTTCGGGACTGGATGATATGTATCCCAGGCTACGGAAGGAGGCAAATGAGGCTATTTCTGAATCTCTGGCGATGATCTTTGCATCATCAATGGAGACGGGAGTGGTTGTGGAAGATTGGAGGGTTGCAGGTTGCTGTACCTTTATTGAAGAAAATGAGTAGAGATAGCCCAGGAAATTATAGACAAGTGAGTCTTACTTCAGTGGTTGGTAAGTTGATGGAACAGACACTGAGAGGCAGGATTTATGAATATTTGGAGAGGAATAATATGATTAGTAATAGTCAGCTTGGCTTTGTCAGAGGCATGTTGTGCCTTACGAGCCTGATCGAATTTTTTGAGGATGTGACTTAACAGATTAATGAAGGTCGAGCAGCAGATTTAGTGTATATAGAATTCATGAAGGTATTTGATAGAGTACCTTGTAACTCACGACAACCTGTTTGACCCTTGCGTCCTAAACCTTAAATCATCTTCTTTCTTCTTCTTTTCCAGATGTTGTCAGCCAGGGTTCCTTCACCCTGCCATCCTTTTCCTGCCGATAATACCTCGACATTTCCGTTGTGCATTTCCCAGAGAAAACCCCTTCCCGAATTATGTTCCGAGGTCTGAGCCTAATAGCATTATAATTGCACTATTTTGGAGCTGACAACAGACCGTGGGGAATTAGCAGGGCAGTGTGATTAGTTTGGGGACTGACGTGGAGCTGTGGGAAGATAGCGAAACAACGAAATTAGTTTGGGAACTGACGGACTTTGTGGGCTTGGTGGGGCATAGGACTACTTTGTGTACTGGCATAGGGCAATAGGATTAGTATGTGTTCCTTGCTTACGAACGGAGACTGCTGGAACAGGATGAATCGCAGTATTTAATTATACTTTACATATGTCTTGGATTTGTGTCATCCCACAAATCGTCACAGATATCTGTCGAGCTAAATTAAAAACATACAGCAATCTACCTCACCCTTCATCGACGAGCTTCTGGAAAAAAAGTCTGCGGAAGGTCCGACAGGCCACCCAGGAGGTTGGGGTTCTTTGGGTCCCTGGAATGGAGTCTAGGCTTCGGTCGGTTTCCCTGTTGAAGAAGAAATATTTTCCGGAGGGGAAAACTGGTAAATCCAGCGTATAGGGTATCACGGCCCAGGACATATCCTTGGGGAGGGTGGAAACTCTCCATCCCCGACTCTCCTTGAGCTGAATTCGATCCGGGTCCAGGGTGCTCTGAGCACTGGTCGCGTTTCCAGAATGGACAGGAGGTTGGCTATGTCTCTGGCTGCGTCTGCCCTGGGACCCTCCGCCTCCCGCCGGCAGCCAGGGAGATCATGCATTCAGAGAAGAGTAGGATTCGGCCGCAGGGAAAGTGATCGCCGTGGTAGAGGGAGTGAGGGCCACGTTGGAAGAGCGAAGGAAGTGTGTCGTGGAGATGGGAAGAAATGCAGTGAAATGATGTGAACATATCTATCAGATCGATTGCGACAATGCGGCAGATGCGCATGCGCTGTTTGATAGTGTGCAGCGTACAGATTGGGCCTCTTGCGCGGAGAAACACCGAAACATTGAAACCCTACGGCACAATACAGGCCCTTCGGACAACAATGTTGTGCCGAACATGTCCCTACCTTAGAAATTACTAGGCTTTCACACAGCCCTCTATTTCTCCCAGCTCCATGTGCCTGTCCAAAATTCTTTTAAAAGACCCTATCGTATCCGCCTCCACCACCTTTCGCCGGCAGCCCATTCCACGCACTCACCACTCACTGAGTAAAACACTTACCCCTGACATCTCCTCTATACCTACTCCCCAGCACCTTAAACCCGTGTCCTCTTGTGGCAACCATTTCAGCCCGGGAAAAAGCCATGTCCAATGCTTCTCATCGTCTTATACACCTCTATCAGGTTACCTCTCATCCTCCGTTGCTCCAAGGAGAAGAGATCAAGTACACTCAAACTATTCTCTTAAAACATTCTCCCCAATCCATGCAACATCCTTGTAAATCTCCTCTGCACGCTTCCTATGGCTTCCACATCTTTCCTGTAGTGAGGCGACCAGAACTGGGCACCGTGCTCCAAATGGGATCTGACCAGGGCCCGATATGAGGCGTTCTCGGGGCGAGCAGGATTCAGTGCCCATCAGTTTCGTCTCGTGCGGGTCCGGGTCGTAGCTCCCACATTGTAAATTGGCCAGTGTATTCCCGTTTCCAACATGACTCAGTAGAAGCGTTTCATCAGACTACTCCGTAACAGGAGACGGCGGATGTGGTCACAAAGAGGGTTTGAAGAAAGAGAGATACGGCGGATACGGCGTGGGAAGGAGTGAAAGCATGGAGACGTCGAGGAAGGGGTCATCAGGACGGGAACAGTTGGATGTTTCACAGACGTTGTTAATGGTCAGTAAGAAGAGATGCATATGGAGTTCTGGGTCTTTGCTCTGGATGTCCTGTTGTTTATCTTGCAGTTAATTCGGTGGCAACGAAGACAAATGCAATGCCGGCACACGTGTGAACAGGGCTCGAATGTGTGGAGGCTGACCCATTGGGTGTGGTCAGGGAAAAGGTTTAAAGGTTCTCGATTCGTGAGGGGGCTAACGGTATCTGGAAAATGGAAAGAGATTGAAGTTATCGAACAGACACCCCCAAGAAAGAAAGGCGGCGTGCTGGAAGAAACGCGCTTTTCTCACAAAGTAACGCAAGTTCGGTAGAGTTTAAACTAATTTGCAAGGGGGATGGGACCCGGAGTTACAGAGCGTGAAAGAAGTGCACGGAGCAAAGCCAGATCTAACATACAGAGAGTCTTTGAGAAAAGAGAAGCAGAATAAAGGGTGGAAAGGTCTTAAAGTAGAAGGGCTAAACTTTGTGTACTTCAATGCAAGAAGCATCAGGAACAAAGGTGATGAAGTGAGAGTTTGGATACATAAACGGAATTATGATGTAATGGCCATTAAGGAGACTTGGCTGGCACCAGGGCAGGAATGGATTCTCAATATTCCTGGATTTCAGTGCTTTAAAAGTTATAGAGGGTGGAGGGGAGGATGGGTGGAACTACTGGTCAGGGATACCATTACAGCTACAGAAAGGGTGGGTAATGTAGCAGATCCTCTTTTGAGCCAGTAAGGGTAGAAGTCAGCAACAGGAAGGGAGCAATTATTTACTGCGGTATTCTATAGACCCCCTGGTAGCAGCAGAGATACCGAGGAGCAGATTGGGAGGCAGAGTTTGGAAAGGTGTAAGAATAACAAGGTTGTTATCATGGGTGACTTTAACTTCCCTAATATTGATTGGCACCTGAGTAGTTCCAAGGGTTTAGACGGGGCAGAGTTTGTTAATTGTGTCCATGATTGATTCCTGTCACAGTATGTTGACCGGCCGACTAGGGGGAATGCCATACTAGATCTAGTATTAGGTAACGAACCAGGTCAGGTCACAGATCTGTCAGTGGGTGAGCATCTGGGGAACAGTGATCACCGTTCCCTGACCTTTAGTATTATCATGGAAAAGGATAGAATCAGAGAGGACAGGAAAATATTTAATTAGGGAAGGGTAAATTATGAGGCTATAAGGCCAGAACTTGCAGGTGTGAATTGGGATGATGTTTTTGCAGGGAAATGTACTATTGTCATGTGGTCAATGTTTAAGGATCTCTTGCAGGATGGCAGGGATAAATTTGTCCCGCTGAGGAAGATAAAGAGTGGTAGGGTGAAGGAACCATGGGTGATAAGTCAGGTGGAAAATCTAGTCAGGTGGAAGAAGGCAGTATACACGAGCTTTAGGAAGCAAGGATCAGAAGGGTCTATTGAGGAATATATGGTAACAGGAAAGGACTTATGAAGGGGCTGAGAAGAGCAAAAAGAGTGCAAGAGAAGGTCTTGGCGAGTAGGGTAAATGAAAACCCCAAGGCATTCTTCAGTTATGTGAAGAACAAAAGGATGACAGGAGTGAGGGTGGTACCGATTAGAGACAAAAGTGGGAAGATGTGCCTGGAGGCTGTGGAAGTGAGCGAGGTCCTCAATGAATACTTCTATTCGGTATTGTCCAATGAGAGGGAACTTGATGGCAATGAGTACAAGAAGAGTGAGGTCGATGTTCTGGAGCATGTTGATATTAAGAGAGAGGAGGTGCTGGAGTTGTTAAAATACATTAGGACGGATAAGTCCTTGGGGCCTGAAGGGATATTCCGCAGGCTGCCCACGAGGGGAGGGAAGAGATTGCTGAGCCTCTGGCTAAGATCTTTACGTCCTCGCTGTACACGGGAATAGTCCCAGAGGATTGGAGGGAGGCGAATGTTGTCCCCCTTTTCAAAAAAAATAGTAGGGTTAGTCCGGGTAATTATAGACCAGTGAGCCTTATGTCTGTGGTGGGAAAGCTGTTGGAAAAGATTCTTAGAGATAGGATCTATGGGCATTTAGAGAATCATGGTCCGATCAGGGACAGTCAGCATAGCTTTGTGAAGGGCAGATCGTACCTAACAAGCCGGATAGAGTTCTTTGAGGAGGTGACTGGGCATATAGATGAGGGTAGTGCAGTGGATGTGATCTACATGGATTTTAGTAAGGCATTTGACAAGGTTCCACACGGTAGGCTTATTCAGAAAGTCAGAAGGCATGGGAACCAGGGAAGTTTGGCTAGGTGGGTTCAGAATTGGCTTGCCTGCAGAAGGCAGATTGACGTGGTGGACGGTGTACATCCATATTGGAGGGTTGTAACTAGTGTTGTCCAACAAGGATCTGTTCTGGGACCTTTACTTTTCGTGATATTTATTAACGACCTGGATGTGGGGGTAGAAGGGTGAGTTGACAAGTTCAAAGACGACACAAAGGTTGGTGGTGTTGTAGATAGTGTAGAGGATTGTCGAAGATAGCAGACAGAGATTGATAGGACGCAGAAGTGTGCTGAGAAGTGGCAGATGGAGTTCAACCCGGAGAAGTGTGAGGTGGTACACAATGGAAGGACAAACCCCAAGGCAGAGTACAAATAAACGGCAGGATACTTGGTAGTGTGGAGGAGCAGAGGGATCTAGGGGTACATGTCTACAGATCCCAGAAAGTTGCCTCACAGTTAGATAGGGTGGTTAAGAAAGCTTATGGGCTGTTAGCCTTCATAACTGGAGGAATAGAGTTAAAGTGTCGCGAGGTAATGATGCAGATCTATAAAACTCTAGTTCGGCCACACTTGGAGTACTGTGTCCAGTTCTGGTCGCCTCACTATAGGAAGGATGTTAAAGCTTTGGAAAGGGTACAGAGGAGATTTACCAGGATGCTCCCTGGTTTAGAGAGTATGGATCATGATCAGAGATTAAGGGAGCTAGGGCTTTACTCTTTGGAGAGAAGGAGGATGAGAGGAGACATGATAGAGGTGTACACGATATGAAGAGGAATAGGTAGAGTGGAGAGCCAGCGGCTCTCCCCAGGGCACCACTGCTCAGTACAAGAGGACATGGCTTTAAGGTAAGGGGAGGGAAGTTCAAGGGG
This sequence comes from Hypanus sabinus, assembly GCF_030144855.1. Taxonomy (NCBI): domain Eukaryota; kingdom Metazoa; phylum Chordata; class Chondrichthyes; order Myliobatiformes; family Dasyatidae; genus Hypanus; species Hypanus sabinus. The sequence goes on along the minus strand of NW_026781266.1, from coordinate 62,346 downwards.
AATATTACAGGAAGGTTTTTCACTCAGAGAGTGTTTAGTGCGCGGAATGTACTGCCTGAGTCAGTGATGGAGGCAGACACACTAGAGAACTTTAAGAGACTACAAGACATGTATATAGAGGAATTTTAAGGTGGGGGTTTATGTGGGAAAACGGGTTAGAGAGACGGCACGACCTTGTGGGCCGAAGGGCTTGTAATGTGCCGTACTATTTTGTGTTCTATGTCTCCTTTAGAAATAGACTTTCTGCAGATGATAATCGGAGCTTCTGCAGACACTCCCTGTGCAGGTGAACACTTCATGAAATTGATAAAATCTCACTGGATACAGGCAAAATCGGCCGTTGAAGTTAGGATGTCTGTAGACGTAGGCGTTGTCTGCTCAAAGCTGTTGACTGACGAGCCGATCCGATGCTGAATGCAATCAGTAAAATCTCACTGTGGTCTTGGCTACTTACTGCGATCACGGAGCAGTCCCGATCTGATCTCCGGTGCGCTCAGTGTGAATTCCGCCCATCCTCGTTGTGACGGCATTATTTCCGCTCTATTTCCTCACCGTCACCGGGAAGCAACCAGGAAGTCGATCACTTCACTGCTGAGTATTTACACTGTAGGGCGGGATTTGTTACCAATAGACGTGTGGCGGTAACGCCAGCGGGAATATGGTGAAACATACAAACAGAAGCTAGTTTCAGTTTATTGACCGGTGGGAGGTGGAAATACAAACAGACGGTGGTTTGAGTTTAATGACCGGTGGGAGGTGGAAGCCGCCGGCTGCAGTTGCCGAGGAGCCTGTTCCGGATCTGGGTCTCGCTCGGGCTCTCAACCACTCTCGCAGCTGCCTCGTTCTCCGATGCCCGTCAGTTCTGTCGTGTCGAGATGGAAAACAGAAACTGCGACTCCCTCTGAGAAGAACTTAGTTCGGTTTGTTTGTTAATTATTTCAATAATTGACGTTAGCGGATATTTCACTGCGCTGATGAACTGCTCTCTGAACTTGGACTGAGTTACCCCATAAATAAACGTGTTTGTGCAGCAACTTAATATCATCAGCATGTATCCAGTGTGTTGAAATATGTATTCCGAATCACTGTAATTATTCTGATCCAATCCGGCGATGGTGTAATAAAGGAATTCGGCAACTTTTACCGACCACAGGATGATGAAGCTTCCGGAGATGGAGAGAAGTAAGATCACAGACCTCCTTCTGCTCTCCATCTCCGGGTCACTGCGGTTCTCCGCCTTGTTCTGACCCCTCAGCCCTTTACGGACGCGACTAGTCACCAAAATGTGTCTGACTGTCAGAGCGTTGAGCAGTAGTATTAAAACAAACGGGAATAATGGCGCTAGAACGGTAGAAAGCCAGCTGTATCCCACCCAGCCGGGATCGGTATAGTAGCTCGATTTACGAATGCAGTCCCAGGGTATATTGTCAATTACTTTCAGAGGTCGATACATAAAGAAGTAGGGCACATTTTTAAAACAGAAAAAAACGCCGGTTGTTGTCAGAACTACTGCCGCAGTTTTCCCGGTGCAAAATTTTGCTTTCTGATTCTGGCAACAGATGGCGACAAACCGATCAAACGTAAAGGTGACGGTGAACCAGACAGAACAGTCTGTGGCTGCCCTTGCTGGGACAAAGATGGAACTGCATACGGGGGTCATCTCCAGAAAAGAACCGGGGAAGTAATAATAACTGATCCGCCACAATATGACCTGAAAGATAATGGTTAGTAGATCCGCCGTTGCCATGGCCACCAGGTAGCGAGTGGTGCAGGTGGAGAGGCCGCACTTTCCCCGGGACAGGATCGCAATCGCCACTAAATTAACTGGGGGAACAGCAGAAAAAATAATGAGTGAATTACTGTCACGCCGCACCACGGCTCTCAGAACAGAGATGTGCAGAAAATTCAGAGCAATCAAAGTTTGCTGGCAATGCATTTCCGGAGTTTAAAAAGTGTAAAGCGGGAATCGCAGATTCCTCTTACAACTGCATGCCTGCCGGCTGAATGGTAACAGTACTCGGTCCAGGAGAAGGAGCAGGGTTTGGGAAGGATGCATTGTCAACGAATTGGCGTATATGCTTTGGTTTAGAGAAATAATTCCAAACGTCCACGATCAGGTTTTTGACATATACAAAGCTTGGAAAGCTCGGCAATTTCTCGGCGACGATGTTTGCTGCGTTTCTATCAGATACGTCCTGGAATCGCCCCTCAGATCCGAGCCCCGCTCCCGCCGCTTCTGTCTCCCGTTCGCATGACTTCACCTCAACTCCTTTATGCCATCCGCGAACAGAGACCTCTCTCAGTTCGCTTCTTTAAAATTCTGCAACTAGCTTGACCGTGGTCGATTGCAATCAGAAAGTTCTCTTTCCCGATTTTAAAGATTTAGCATGTATTTTAAACATTAGTGCTTAAACCATCCAATTTCCAAAAGAAAGCCAATGTATGTGTTTTTTTTCTTCAAAATATTTGCATCATTTAGTGGATGGTCCAAAATTTCTGCCGTATTATTCCAAATGCTGCCAAGCTCATTGTTCCAGAGCGGAGTATCACATGTATTTTACCCCGTCCGACCTCCAACAGACACTGCTGGATTGGCTCTTCATTCCCTCTTCACTACACGTATCGCAGGACACGGAAACGAGCCCTGGTGTACTGAACCTCTAACAGACCCTCACTTGAATTTTGGAATCTCACGATGGTTCGGTGACTTACTCACAAGTGATGTCTAGCGTTCTCCCCTGAATATCAGCGGCGATCCGCTCCCCACCTTCCCTTCAGACTTGAAGCGATTCTTCAAACGCAGCGCAGTATGATAAATCTGAATGTAAACATCTTACGCTATTGACACGGAATAATACCAACCAGCCCGTAAAGGTGCCGAGCGCGCTGGATTATCGGAGTTTACTTTGACAGCGGCTTTGCGTTGATAAATCAGAACTGCCTGCTCTGAATCCACAAAATGAATCTAACTGTTCGATCTTCCCCTCTACATCTGTTTCAACTGCCGCTTTACATTCCGTCGAGCCCACGGGTTAAACTGCGAGGGAGTCTCTGAACGAACACAGGGATTTGTCGCAATCTCTGCACCGCACTCGCGGTCATCACAACGCTGTCGGTAAGCGGACCGCGGACACTAAACTGTAAACTTCACTCCGCCTCTGTTCTTACCAGGAACACCAATAACGGCCATGATCAAGAAGTATATTTTTCTCACACGGTAAAATGTTTCAAGCATGCTGTTTGATATCCAGCCTGTCTTCCAGCTGCCCGGTATCTCGCTGAATAAACTCTGAGCTGATAAATCTCCACGGTCATTCATTTATACTCGCGCCAGCACACTGAATATTCAATACTACACAAGGCTGACGTGATTTCCAAAAGCTGGGGTAGAAATAAACATGATGTCATTCAATTAAAAATCCCAATTCCGATGAGATATGCATTGCATGACACGAAATTGCAAAATCTCAGACAAAGAAATGACGATTGGAGAAGTCAGTGAACGTTGTGAAACACTCCCAGGCTCGCCTCTCGGTTTAGTTATCGTAGATCCTGTCCATTCCTTGGCCCCATGGGCGTGGACATCATAGACCAATGCTGTATTGTCATCGGCTGCTGTGTTTCACTCTGAGAATTGTTCCGGTGACAGATCTTTCAATAGAATTATGTAAAACAGAATAAGTTTGTGTTTGTATGTCGCTCTGTAACATTGTGAAGGGGCCTTAAACTAATGTCGCTTCCAAGCTTACGAAGACAGCCAACGTACCAAACCGTTCATCCAATGAATAGCAACACACACAAGATGCAGGAGGAATTCAACAGGTCAGGCGGCATCTCTGGAAATATGTCGACGCTCTGACCGGGACACTTTTCCTGATTCATGAACGCATCGTCGAACTCCTCAGCTGCATCGACAAAGTTTTCCAGCGGCCAGCCGTTTCCGTTTCTATCCCCATTCCCGGTGCGACATACACATGGCCTCTTCTTCTGCCCCGATTGGCCACTGTCAGATTGGAGGGGTAACTCCTTTTATTCAGTCAAAGTAACCTCCATCTTATGGCATGGACATGGGTATCCCCATCTTCCGGTATTTCCGTCTCCCCCTTCCCTCTTCTTTACTTCTCCACTCTGGACTCTTAATCTTCTCCTCGTCTGTCTTTCCCCTCCCCCGGCGCCGCTCCTCCTTCCCTTTCTCCCACGGTCCACTCTCCTCTCCTATTATATTCCTTCTTCTCAAGCACTGTGTCTATTCCGCTAATTCCCTCCCAGCCTCTTACTTGGTCACCCTACTCCAATCACGTGACTTCACCTAGCAGCTTCCGGCTTGCCCTCCTCCCGTTACCCAAACATTCTTATTCAGCCATCTTCTTCCATTTGTTCTCCAGCTCTTTCCTGGGTTCGCGCCCGCAACGTCAACCACTTTTTCATTTCCATAGATGCTGCCTGACCGGCTGTGTCCCTCCAGCTCTGGTGCAGCCCGTCACATGTTCGCAGCGGTCTGAAGCAGAGTAATTCAATCCCCGTACACACGACCACCGAACTGGTGAAAATGCTTAAACCGACAGAGAGTCTGCATTCATTGCATTAGTACCAACAATGACAGCTAATTGGTAGCGTTGTTGATAGTGAGGTAGGTGGTCGGATTTACATATTTGACGAACTGACCAGCATTTCCATTGGGAATACAGCACAGTATTCCATATTCTGTAATTTGCTCGTGACGAAGTGCTTATGTGTTGAGTGATCTGAACTGAGTGGCACACAAGGAAAGACTTCCACTGTGACTACATACTGGTTGCAGTAATATATCAATGGGTCGTGGGTTACGGGATTAATTTCACTAGATGGGTACTGAACGGCAGGTCGAGATCAATATTGAGGTACGTGGTGATGATCGTCCATGGGTGAAAAGTGCTGGGATATTCACAGAGACTGACGGGGTTCTCGTGAGTGCCGATCAGAATCAGAATCAGGGTTATTATCAGCGGCAGGGGACGTGAAATTTGTTAACTTAGCAGCAGCAGTTCAATGCAATACATAATATAGCAGAGAATATAATAATAATAATAATAATAATAATAATAATAATAATAATAATAATAATAATAATAATAATAACAAATAAAACAATAATAGTAAATAAACAAGTAAAACAGTTACGTTTATGGAATGGGTTTTGAAAAACGTGCAAAATCAGAAATACTGTATACTAAAAAATACTGAGGTATTGTCCAAAGATTGGTCATTTAGGAATCGGATGGCAGAGGGAAAGAAACTGTTCCTGAATCACTGAGTGTGTTCCTTCAGGCTTCTGTACCTCCTCCCTGATGGTAACAATGAGAAAAGGGTATGCTCTGGGTGCTGGAGGCCCTGAATAATGGACGCTGCCATGCTGAGAAGGACATGGTAAGGGAATTCCAATATCTGTGACGGTAGTGATGCGGATTGATAATGTGGTGTTTAATACCTGACTTCACTGACGGGAAATGTCATAGTACAGAAATAGGTAATATTGGCCCGATTAGCATCAGGCAATTTTCTGCCCCCTATCGGTCAAGGATGTGATTGCAGTGGAGCTGATGCAGACGTGTGTCATCAGGAGAATGGAACAGTTCAGATATCAGTGTCCGTTTGACCCCAATTCTCGTCCACAGCCCCTGTTCACTCATCGAACCAGTTGCTCCGAGCTCCCCCCCCCCCACCTGAAGACGACACTGATGCACGATGTACTTAGCTTCTGATCTCTCTCGTTTTGTGGCCCTTCGTGGCTCGTTATGTTGCGGTTTCTGATTAATCTTATCGATCACCGCTAAATCTTCTCCGCTGTTCTCCTTTTAGATCAAACTCCTCAATCTTTCCAGAATCGATGACTGAAACGTCGATTGACGTCAGAGTATGTTTGAAGAAAGGAGATCGTCAGCCGGCATGAACACACGATCCAGAAGCAGCAGAAAGTCAATAACTGCGGTCCGCCACTCTCATGGGAAGCGTTGTCTGAGCAGTCGGTGCTGGAGTCTGCAGATACTGGAGGCGTTGTCTGAGAAGTCGGTGCTGGAGTCTGCAGATACTGGAGGCGTTGACTGAGCAGTCGGTGCTGGAGTCTGCAGATACTGGAGGCGTTGACTGAGCAGTCGGTGCTGGAGTCTGCAGATACTGGAGCCGTTGTCTGAGCAGTCGGTGCTGGAGTCTGCAGATACTGGAGGCGTTGTCTGAGCAGTCGGTGCTGGAGTCTGCAGATACTGGAGGCGTTGTCTGAGCAGTCGGTGCTGGAGTCTGCAGATACTGGAGGCGTTGGTTGAGCTGTCGGTGCTGGAGTCTGCAGATACTGGAGGCGTTGTCTGAACAGTCGGTGCTGGAGTCTGCAGATACTGGAGGCGTTGTCTGAGCAGTCGGTGCTGGAGTCTGCAGATACTGGAGGCGTTGTCTGAGCAGTCGGTGCTGGAGTCTGCAGATACTGGAGGCGTTGTCTGAGCAGTCGGTGCTGGAATCTGCAGATACTGGAGGCGTTGGTTGAGCTGTGGGAGCCTCGAGCGGGAAGCTGCCGATATGGGAGGCGTTGTCTGAGCAGTCGGTGCTGGAGTCTGCAGATACTGGAGGCGTTGTCTGAGCAGTCGGTGCTGGAATCTGCAGATACTGGAGGCGTTGGTTGAGCTGTGGGAGCCTCGAGCGGGAAGCTGCCGATATGGGAGGCGTTGTCTGAGCAGTCGGTGCTGGAGTCTGCAGATACTGCCGGCGTTGGTTGAGCTGTGGGAGCCTCGAGCGGGAAGCTGACGATATGGGAGGTGCCTGATCAGTCGGGCGCCGTTTCACCGAATCAATGGGACGGAAATCAGAAAAAAGCGAAGTAGAAAATAGACGGAAACCTGAGGCCGGTGGCGCACGCGACGGGCGGACATGAGACACAGCGGCCGGAAAACGCAGGTGAGGCGAGCAGCAAAGTACGTGGCGCTTCGATGCGACTGACTCCAATGATGCGATCCGAAGGAAGTCAACAGTTTGAAGGTCGAAACAAATGGTTGGGAAGCAAATTTAGCAATCCAGCGGACGGCCGAGTGGGGTTAATAATAATTTTTGTGTATTTAAGAATTTATTCTAAGGCTGTATGCTACTCTTTCGACCAAAGTAACAGAGAGTCAGACGGCAGGAAAAGTGATGTATATTGGGCTCAGTGTTAGTGACGGCCGATACTACAGATCGTATCCATGGCGACAGACATTACGAGTTGACATCAGATGAAATGAACAAGGACAAGCCTCTGTCAGGAACAGTATATGAAGCGTCACATCCACAGGGAGGAGTGGATGGAGCGTCACGGCCACCGGGAACAACTGATGAAAGGTCAAATCCTCCAAGAGCAGTGGATGTAGGGACACACAACCGGGAGACAAGGATGGTTAGTAACCACACCGGGATCAATGGATGTAGGGACACACAACCGGGAGACAAGGATGGTTAGTAACCACACCGGGTTCAATGGATGGAGGGGTAAATTCCATCGGCAGCAATAGATGTCCGGTCACCCCACCCCCTCCACACGGATCAATGACATCGGGTCATCCCCACTGGGTACTTCGGATGGACGCTTAACAAATATCCGGCACCGGCGAAAATAATTTCCCAGTCATTCCCCTATGTCCCTATCACGGTGATGTGATAGTAGATAAATTCTGTAGCATTCGTCAGCCACAGGAGGATGAAGCTGCCGGAGAGGGTGAAGAGCAAAACCACAGACCTCTTCCGGCTCTCCATCTCCGGGTCACTGCTGTTTCCCCCCTTGCTCTGACCCCTCAGCCCCCTACGGACCCGACTGGCCACTAAAATGTGCCTGACTGTCAGAGCGTTGAGCAGCAGAATTACACCGAATGGGAGAAATTGAGTCAACACGATGTCACATCAGTCATACGACACCCACGCCGGGTCAGTGATAACAGAACCAATGTACATTGTTAATGATCTCTCTGTAAGTGAAGTCGAGTGGGCCGTTTCTCAGATAGAACAGACCGCTAGATGGCGCTAGAACCACGGCCGCCGTTCTCCCCGTGCAGGACTTTGTTTTCAGTTTCTGACAGCAAATGGCAACAAACCGATCGAAGGTGAAAGTGACGGTGAACCAGACGGAACAGATCACGGCGATGCGGGACAGGACATGGAGAGCAGTGCACACAGAGAGGACGTTCAGGAAGCAAACGGAAAAATAATGATAATTGAGTTGATACAAAACGACCTCAGTGGTAATGACCAATAGATCCGCCGCTGCCATGGACAACAGGTACCGCGTGATGCAGAAGGAGAGGCCGCACTTTCCCCGGGACAGGATGACAATCGCCACTAAATTCACTGGAGAAAGAGAACGGAATGACATTAAAAAATATGATCCGTAATCAGGCACCCCCAACTTAATCGCCCTCCCCTATACATCAAGGCTAAGGTTGAGTTACTGTTAACCTCAGATTCACTGCTATCGGATTCCAATGATTCACGAGCGGTAAAGAATGTCATCTGATATCCGTCGTGAACAGTGTATTCATTCTTCTGAAATTTTGCCTCCTAGGCCTTGACTGCACGGTACAGGATACATATTTCCCTGCACCCAGACCGTCAATCATAAAAATCTACAGCGCATTTCAGGCCCTTCGGCCCACAATATTGCGCCGACCATCTAAACCCAGACAGAGGTTATCTGCAATATTTGCAAATCATTCGTCTTGCTCAGTATGAATGAATGCACAGGTCATTGTTTGAATGAAGCAGCTTCGTGACGGAGCATCCAGTCCACGTGATCCAATCCCCGTCACAGTACAGCCACGTCAGAAGCCAAGATGGTGATTGCGAGTCGGTATTTCTTAAGCAAGGAGCACAAATTGCACGCGATACAAATTTTTTTGCCTCATAACGTCGAGACGATGTCGGAGTAGGGAAACATGACTCTGACAGGGGGATAGAAGTTACTTGCTGAGAATATCAACTGACCATCTCTGAATCTGACTGGTTGCCCTACTTACAAGTGAAGAGTGTTCCAGGTGACCCGAGAATCAGCACACGAAACATTTCCAATATATTATGCAAATTCCTATTTTGGATGCACTTCGCTTTTAATTTTCCTCATACATTACATTTATCCACATTATTTTTTTGTAATTGCCATGGATTTCCGCACACATCGAGGTTCACTAAATGGCAGTAAGTCATCCTGGCATCCTCATAATTCTGCAAATAACCCAATTTCATCTCGCCCGGAACGACAGGGGAAAAAAAAAACATTCATGTAATTCTCCACATCGCCCAATTTCACATCGCCGGGAATGTCAGGAGAAAAAATGTATTCTGTCCTCATAATTCCCCACATCGCCTAAGTTCACATCACCGGGAACGCCAGAAAAGAATAACACGCCCGGTCCCGACCTGATCAATATAATCGATACAGTCTATATCATGGCAGACGGGTTTCATTCTGAGCGCACATGTGATTGCCTGCTGACATAAATCAGAATAATTTGTTGCCAGTATCTGTATTTTTCGTCTGACAACGATTGTTCAAACTGGCTCATCACTGTCTTTTCCACGGGGGAATTTATCCGAGATAATACTTATAATTTTCTACTTTATAGGGAATTAGAGAATCGTTCCTGTTATTGCTGATGGACTAGGCAGTTCAGAGAGATGGGGCCGAAAAGGAATAAAAGGGTGGCGAGAGGGGTGGAGAGAGGGTGGAGAGAATGGTGGGGAGAGGAGGATAGGGTGGGCAGAGAGGTGGAGAGAGAGGATAGGGTGGGAAGATGGGTGGGGAGAGGAGGGGAGAGAGGAGGCTAGGGGGGCGAGAGGGGTAAGGAGAGGAGGATAGGGTGGAGAGAGTGGTGGGGAGAGGAGGATAGTGTGGGCAGAGAGGTGGAGATAGTAGGATAGGGTGGGAAGAGGGGTGGAGAGAGGAGAGAGGATAGGGTGGGGAGAGGAGGATAGTGTGGTGAGAGAATGGTGGGGGAAGAGATGGAGAGAGGGGACCGAGGGAGAGAGAGGCTGAGGGAGTGGGTAGTGGGTCTCCTCTCCTCTCCTTACATTCTCTTTCTCCCCTCCCATCCTCAATCTGACCCCTCCCTCTCCCCCACCCCCCTGCAGAAAATGGTGGTGATCCACGCCAACCATCCCGCACCGCCAGACCTCGCCTCCATCTTGTCGGGCAAGCTGCCGCCCACTCCTGCCTCTGACAGGCCCCAGTGATGACACGTCCCCCTACTCCATGGGACAGCCTAAAAGGTTCGGTCCGGACGACCTGAGGCTTGGCCCGAAAGAAAAATCAAGGCGGGATTTTGGAGACGGAAGGGGAAGGAGGTAACGGTGCTAGTCACATTCCTCCCCCAGGGGAACCCCGCAGATTCTGCTCCCTTGTTACTAGCCGCCCTCTCCCACCCTCGGCTCCCGTCACTCCTAAAACACTCCGCTCCCTGTCCCCTCGCTCTCCCCTCTATCACCCCCCATCTTACCCTGGCTGGCGGCCATTTTGTGATGTTTACCATTGACTTCACCTCTCCCAGCATCGTAGAATGGCGCACATCCATTTCCTCACCTTTCACACACTTCCTGTTTATTCAATCTCAATTCCTTATCTCGCCTCCCCCTTTTCTCCCTCCTCACTTTCCCAACTCTCCATTTAACCTTCTGCCGACAGCCATTTTGTGACAGTGTAAGCGCTCCCCTCCCCTTTCTTGCCGTCCGTCTTATTTACGAAGGAAATGTCACCACCAACCCTTCCTCCTCTATTGAGTAAGTCACTCCCCCACACTTCCCATCCTATTCCTCCCCACCCTGTCCCATTATTCTCCCTCCCTCCTTGTCCCATCACTTCCCCTCCTTCCCCGTCACAACACTCCCCCCGCCATCCCCATACCATCGCTTCCGGTCCCTCCTCCTCCCATCACTTCCCCTCCCTGCCCGCTCCATCATTCCCCTTCCTCCCGATCACATCACTCCTGCTCCGTTTCTGTCGTTTCTCTCCTCCTCACCGCGTCTTTATATTTTCCATTTCGTCCACCAGTTTGTGACAGGAACTTCCGCCCCTTTCCTACCCTATTGAGTCAATGACTTCGCCACGCTCACCGTCTCATCAGTCCACTCCTCGTTCCTTCACTCCTCTTCATCCCAAACCCCTCACACCTCCTCCCCAAAACCCACACGTATATGTGTATGTGTGAATATCTGAGATACATACATTAGTTTATTCAATGACAAAATTATTGCACTTAAAACATATGTACAATGCACAAGGCGATATAAAACACAAATTAAAATACGGTTATTACAATCAATAACACACTCGATCCCGGGATTGTATCCAGGGGCACCGCATGTTCTTTCGCCATAGATTCTGTGTGTGACAGTGGCCATTGTAAGTCAGTGTCTCACTCCATCCCTGGCGGCCACATTAACCAAGGATTCGCCCATTTTAAATCAGCGCGTCCCTCCCTCTCTTGTGCTCACTTCTGCTAAAGCCGTCACTCTCTCCCCAGCGGCCATTTCAAGTGAAGCGTCGGACATCTCATCTCTCCCGGAAGTTTCGGGAGTCTCCCGCATATTGTTAGCGGCTCCCTGACGCCCGCAATTTATATAAAATATCACGGAAATCGTTTTTTCTTGGGAACGAGAGAGAGAGAGAGAGAGAGAGCGCCATGGCAGAGTATTGCAAAAACAGAAAATACAAAACGTACTTCACCCCAAACTACACTGAAGTTTACCCCTGCCTAATTAGGGGTCAAAATAATGACAGTGTTGCTCGCTGCACTGTCTGCAACAGTGACTTTTCTATTGCTCCTGCTGGGTTACATCTCTGTTGAGGTGAGTTTAACGTGTGTCATTCGTTCATCAGCATAGCTAACGCTATTTAAACTAGCTGACTTGCCGCTAAGGAGCTACTCTATTGCAGACATCCCACCTCTCCCGGGAGTTCCTGGAGTCTCCCGCAAATTGATGGCGTTACCTCCCTGAAATGAGTTTTTGTAGGGTGGGATTAATTGAATTCAACGTGTCCTTCACTCCTTCTCTGCCGTTCATTTTATCCAAGCCGTCGCTTCCTCCTTGGTCCCGTTTCAACCCGGCCGAACGGGGTCTCCTCAGTCAGCACATCTCTCCCTTTTTCCCAACAATATTAACGATGCTGACGGCCGTATTCAATCGCCGTCTCACCACCTCCCTCCACTGCGCTCACTTTAAACAAGGTATCACAAACCCGTCAGACAGTTTAAGAGAAGCAACGGCAATTTTCTGTCAGAGCAATAGGTCATTTTACATCGCCCCAATACCCCCTCTCTCTTCTCAATGTGCCACTGACTGCATTTCGGCCACTTAACCCGATGCGTCTCTCCCGCTCTGTTGTCTGTACATCACTCTCTCCCTGTCGGCCATTGTAACAAAGGTATCAGAGACTATTTCAGATCTGGCCGCCACTCCCTCTGATTTGTCACCTCCTGGCGTCCATTTTCTCTCAGTGCATCCCTCCCTCCCTGGACACGATTTTCAAAGCGCGAGTCACCTCTTCCCTATAGACAAAGTTATATTTGCGCGTCATTCTCTCCTTGGTATTAATTTTATATTCTGGTTTTAATCCAGAACCCAATATTTAATCAGCAAATAACTTTCCCCGTCCCCCCCCCCCCCGTGATAATTTTCAGTCAGTGCACAATCCCCACCCTGTCGGTTCAATTTAACTCTGCCTCTCTCTCCCACTCTCTTGTCAGTATATCAATCCCTCCCTGCCGGCCATCAGAAACAAGGTAACCACGGCCAACTTAATTCCGCCCATCGCCCCCTCCCTGGCACCCATTGTCACTCAGCCCATCACTTTCTCCCCGGAGACCATTTTCAGTCAACCTTTCAATCCGTTCCTGGTGACCATTCTAAAGCCTTCTGTCGTTCCCTCCCTATTCATTTTTTTCAATCGGCAGCCCCTCTCAGGACAGACACTCTCGACCACCCTCCACTCGATAGGGAGATCGGGAACCGTACCCTGCATAACTTCCTGTGTGTTATGTGGACACCGGGAACCGGGTGCAATGAATCTCCCGGCGTTGGGACATGGAAACCATAAACATCTCTCGCACACACCCACCCCTCCCCCCATCTTCAGGAAGTCGTGCCGAAGGTCCTTCCGTCTGATCGTATCCACCGTCAGTGTTACAAAGCCGTCAACATCTACACGACCCTCGACTTTCCGTGTGACTAATAAACCCATCGGCATTCCCGTCAGATTTCGTTAACCCCGCTCCGAGTTCTGTCCAATACAGAACTCAAGCGTCCCCGCCAATTCCCAAGATCCCATTTCCCTTGGCAATGAACTGAAAGGAGTCCCATTGGGAGGTAGATGGTGTGAGTGAATGGGAAGGGTCATATCCCACTGGGAGATCGGACGACAGGAATGATTGGGAAGGGGTGCAGACGGTGGGGGTAAATGGGAAGGGGCGGGGCTCACTGGCAGGCAAACAGTGGAAGTGAATGGGAAGGGGTGGGGTCTATTGGAAGTTTGGACGATGCAAACGAATGGGTAGGAGTGCGTACCGTTAGGAATGTGGATAGTTGGAGTGAATGGGAAGGGGTGGTGTCATTGGGAGTGCGGATGGTGTGAATGAATGTGAAAGAATGGCATTTGATTGAGATCACGGTCACGTGGGAAGACTCGAATCCACATATTCGGAGGAAGCTGCGCCACTGGACAACAGGCGGAAATACGTCACTACGAGAACGCTTCCGATGTCAATGAGCTCAAGACTGGAGCCGATTGGGAATTTCCCCGGGCTGAAACCGTTGGGAATTTCCCCGGGCGCGTGGCCATTAAATGTGAGCGCGGAGTTAAAGTGGAAAGGGCAGTTAAAGCGGAAGGTTTAGTTAAAGGGGAGGGCGGGGAATCGGCCAGATAGTCCCCAACCCCCGGACGGGGATGTTCACACATTCAGATGTTCACAGATCCACTCTCAGTTCGGGTATGAGTTCCTGCAGAGATCTTAGTTCCTTCCTCCCGGTCTCACTGAAAAGATTCTCCACAAGCCTGAAACAGATGACACGACAGTGTCAGTAACAGGGGACCGGGGTTAATGTTTCAAGAACACTCACAGACAAATATCACCAGAAAACCCGCGGATCCGCGGATATTTTATCACATTGAACATTAACAAACACTCACCAGATCCACTCCAGACTCGGGAGGGTCAGTATGAGGCGGCGGAGAGCAGGGACAGATCGGTCTGTCAGGGAGTTTGATTCCAGCATCAGCCACGTCAGTGATCGGTTTGTTCTGAGAGCGGAGGCGAGATCCTCGGCACCAGAATCTGTGAGACCGACATTCATCAGCCTGGAGATGAGACAGATTGAGGGTGAAGGACACAGAGAGACAGGAGCCACTACAAATCCCCAGTGTTTATCAGTAACACAGTTACTGATCACATTAATGTTCAGTGTCAGACACCCCGTGACTGTAAACACAATCTCCCACCGTCTGGTACTTACCACAGTTCCTGTATTTTACACGCCGGGTTCCTCAGAGCCGCAGACACCAGTTTCACTCCTGAATCTCCCAGTTTATTATAACTCAGGTCCAGCTCCGTCAGAGATGGGTTTGTACTGAGAGCGGAGGCGAGAGCCTCGGCACCAGAATCTGTGAGACCGACATTGTCCAGCCTGCAGATGAGAGAGAGTGAGGGTGAAGGACACAGAGAGACAGGAGACGGTACAAATCCCCAGTGTTCATCAGTAACACAATTATTGATTATTTTCTTCAGCACGACTGCGCAAGTCGGCCAGTGAGAACAGCGAGAAGAGTTTAAAAGGAAGACAGATTTATAGAGCGAGCGTCAGAGGAACGGGAGACAGGGTAGGAAGGCTTTGGCTCAACGGGGCTTCGGAGATAAAGGGTCGAGGCGAGGTTGGTTATCTGTTTACAGTACAGACAGAGGGTATGTGTGTGAGGCTGGTTTTCTGTGCTCGGTGTCAGATGTGGGAGATCCTGGAGACTCCCAGCCTCCCGGACGGCAACATCTGCACCCGGTGTGTCGAGCTGCAGCTCCTTAGAGACCGAGTTAGGGAACTGGAGATGCAGCTCGATGACCTTCGTCTGGTCAGGGAGAGCGAGGAGGTGATAGAGAGGAGTTACAGGCAGGTGGTCACACCGGGGCCACGGGAGACTGAAGAAATGGGTCACAGTCAGGAGAAGGAAGGTCAAGAAGCAGTTACTAGTGAATACCCCAGTGGCTGTACCCCTTGACAATAAGTACTCTTGTTCGGGTACTGCTGGAGGCGGGTGGCCTACGGGGGTGAGGAAGCGACAGTCCCCGTCCCTCTGGCACAGTGTCTGGCCCTGTGGCTCAGAAGGGTAGGGAAAGGAAGAGGAAGGCAGTAGTGATAGGGGGCTCTATAGTTTGGGGGTCAGAAAGGAGATTCTTTGAATGCAGGAAAGAAACGCAGATGGCAGTCTGCCTTCTAGGTGCCAGGGTACGGGATGTTTCAGATGTCCTACAGTGGGAGGGAGAACAGCCAGAGATCATGGTACATATTGGTACCAATGACAGGCAGGAAAATGGAAGAGGTCCTGAAAGAGTACAGAAGTAAGTTGAGAGGCAGTACCACAAAGGTGGTAATCTCGGGACACGTGGCAATGAGAATAGGAATAGGATGAGGTTGAGGATAAACGCGTGGCTGAGGGATTGGAGCAGGAGGCAGGGATTCAGAATTCTGGATCATTGGGAGATCTTTTGGAGCAGGTGTGAACTGCACAAAAAGGACGGGTTGCACTTGAATCCCAGGGCGACCAATATTTGGCGGGGATGTTTGCTGAGGCGACTGGGGAGAATTTAAACTAGACGTGCTGGGTGGGGGCGAAGTGATGTGATGGAGGAAAGGTAGGTTGGCTCAGAAATAGAGAACATTTGGAGACAGTGCGTAAAAGAGGATAGGCAGGTGATAGAGAAGGGACGCGCTCAGTCCGATGGTTTGAGATGTGTCTATTTTAATGTGAGGAGTATTACGAGCATATGAGCCTAGGAGAATGGATCAGCACTTGGAGATATGATGTTGTGGCCATTACAGAGACTAGGATGGTGCAAGGGCAGGAATGATAACTTCAAGTGGCATGTTTTAGATGTTTCAGGAAGGAAAGGGAAGGAGGCAAAAGAAGTGGGGTTGTGACACTGTTGATCAGAAATGGTGTCACGGCTGCAGAAAAGGAACAAGTCATGGAGCGGTTATCTATGGAGTCTCTGTGGGTGGAAGTTAGGAACAGGAAGGGGTCGATAGCTCTACTGGGTGTTTTGTACAGACCACCCAACAGTAACAGGGACATAAAGGAGCAGATAGGGAGACAGATTCTGGAAAGGAGTAATAATAACAGGGTTGGTGAAGTGTGAGTTTTTAATTTCCCAATTATTGATTGGCATCTCCCTAGAGTGAGGGGTTCAGATGGGGTGGAGTTTGCTAGGTGTGTTCAGGAAGGTTTCTTGACACAATATGTAGATAAACCTACAAGAGGGGAGGCTGTACTTGATCTGGAACTGCGAGATGGACTTGGCCAGGTGTCAGGTCTCTCAGTGGGACAGCATTTTGGAGATAGTGATCACAATTCTATCTCTTTTATCATAGCATTAGAGAGGGATAGGTACAGGCAAGTTAGGGAAACCTTTAACTGTAGTAAGGAGAACTATGAGGCTATCAGGCTGGAACTTGTCAGCATAAATTGGAAACAGATGTTCTCAGGAAAACGGACTGAAGAAATGTAGAAAATGTTCAGGGGATATTTGCGTGGGGTTCTGAGTAGGTACATTCCAATGAGACATGGAAAGGATGGTCGGGTACAAGATCAGTGGTGCACAAAGACTGTTGTAAATCCAGTCAGGAAGAAAAGAAGAGCTTACGAAAGGTTAAAAAAAACGAAGTAATGATATGAATCTGGAAGATTATAAGACTGGCAGGAAGGAGCTTAAGAATGAAATCAGGAGAGCTAGAAGTGGCCATGAGAAGGCCTTGGCGGACAGCATTAAGGAAAACCCCAAAGCATTCTGCAAGTATGTGAAGAGAAAGAGGATAAGATGTGAGAGGATAGGACCAACCAAGTGTGACAATGGAAAAGTGTGCATGGAACCGGAGGAAATAGAGGAGGTATTTAATTAATCATTCATTTCAGTATTCGTGACTGAAAAGATCTTGGTGATTGTAGGGATGACTTGCAGTGGACTGCAAAGCTGGAGAATGTAAATATTAAGAAAGAGGATGTGCTGGAGCTTTTGGAAAACATCAAGTTGGATAAGTCACCGGGAGATGGCGGGACGTACCCCAGGCTACTGTGGGAAGCAGGGGAGGAGATTGCTGAGCCTCTGGTTATGATCTTTGCATCATGAGTGAGGACGGGAGAGGTTACGGAGGATTGGAGGGTTGTGGATGTTGTTCCCTTTTTTCAAGAAAGGGAGCAGGGATCGCCCAGGATATAATAAGCTAGTAAGGCTTACTTCAGTGGTTGGTAATTTGATGGAGAAGATCCTGAGGGGTAGGATTTATGAACATCTGGAGAGGCAAAATATCATTAGGAATAGTCAGCTTGCTTTGTCAAAGGCAAGTCGTGCCTTACGAGCCTGATTGAATTTTTTCAGGATGTGACTTACCACATTGATGAAGGAAGAGCAGTAGATGTAGTGTATATGGATTTCAGCAAGGCATTTGATAAGGTACCCCATGCGAGGCTTATTGAGAAAATTACGAGACATGGGATCCAAGGGGAGATTGCTTTGTGGATCCAGAACTGGCTTGCCCGCAGAAGGCAAATTGTTGTTGTAGACGGGTCATATTCTGTATGGATGCCGGTGACCAGAATTGTGCCTCAGGGATCTGTTCTGGGACCCCTAGTCTTTGTGATTTTTATAAATGACTTGGATATAGAAGTGGAGGGATGGGTTAGCAAATTTCTTGATGACACAAAGGTTGGGGTTGTTGTGGATAGTGTGGACGGCTGTCAGAGGTTACAGGGGGACATTGATAGAATGCAAAACTGGGCTGTGAAGTGGTAGATGGAGTTCAACCCAGTTAAGTGTGAGGTGCTTCACTTTGGTATGTCAAATATAATGGCAGAATATAGTATTAATGGTAAGACTCTTGGCAGAGTGAAGGATCAAAGGGATCTTGGAGTCAGAGACTATAGGACACTCAAAGTTGCTATGCAGGTTGACTCTGTGGTTAAGAAGGCGTATGGTGTATTGGCCTTCATCAATCGTGGAATTGAATTTAGGAGCCAAGAGGAAATGTGGCAGCAATATAGGACGTTGGTCAGACCCTACTTGGAGTACTGTGCTCAGTTCTGGTCGCCTCACTATAAGAAGGACGTGGAAGCCATACAGGAGAGGAGATTTACAAGGTTGTTGCCTGGATTGGGAAAAATGCCTTAGGAAAATAGGTTGAGTAAACCCGGCCTTTTCTCTTGGGGTGACGGAGTATGAGAGGTGACTTCAGAGAGGCGTACAACGTAATGAGAGGCATTGATCATGTGGATAGTCAGAGGGTTTTCCCCAGGGCTGAAATGGCTAGCACAAGAGGACATATTTTTAAGGTGCTTGGAAGCAACTACAGAGGAGATGTCGGGGGTAAGTTTTCCTTTTACGCAGAGAGTAGTGAGGGTGTGGAATAGGATGTCATCAACGTCAGAGGAGGCGGAACCGATAGGGTTTTTAAGAGACTCCTCGATAGATAGACAGAGCTCAGAAAATAGTGGGCTATGGGTAAAGCCTAGGTAGTTCTAATGTATGGACATGTTCGGCACAGCTTTGTGGACCGAAGGGCCTATATTGTGCTGTATATTTTCTCTGTTTCTTTCTTTCTACTGATCACGTTAGTGTTCAGTGTCAGACATCCAGTGACTGTAAACACAACCTCCCACAGTCTGGTACTTACCCCAGTTTCTGTATTTTACACTCCGGGTTCCTAAGAGCCGCAGACACCAGTTTCACTCCTGAATCTCCCAGTTTATTACCACCCAGGTACAGCTCTGTCAGTAATGGGTTTGTACTGAGAGCGGAGGCGAGATCCTCGGCACCAGAATATGTGAGACCGACTCCCCTCAGCCTGGAGATGAGAGAGAGTGAGGGTGAAGGACACAGAGAGACAGGAGACGGTACAAATCCCCAATGTTTATTAGTAAGATAATTACTGATCACATTAATGTTCAGTGTCAGACACCCACTGACTGTAAACACAATCTCCCACAGTCTGGTACTTACTCCAATTTGTTTATTTTACACTCCGGGTTCCTCAGAACCGCAGACACCAGTTTCACTCCTGAATCTCCCACGTCATTCTCCCGAAGTCTAAACACAAACAGACAGATTGATGAACAAAGTGATTCAAACCGTGTGTCTGACGGAATTTCTCTCACTCGGATAGTTCAGGAAACAGTAAACCCTTCAGTCAATCACTGATCGGAGTTCCCATCACTGTCAATATCACTCACTGCCCAGCTCCATCGTATTCACCGAATGTCAGCAATTTAGTCTATCGGTGTGACCCTGTAAACCCCACATATTCTGTCTCATTCCCCGATGGCTAAAAAAGTGTACCTGATGTGAAAGGGTCGGAAAGTGCAGGGATGAACGATGGGAGAAACTGTCAGAGTGAGGAAGATTTGTGAATGAGGCCATGTCGATGGAAGACAGTGGAAGAGATCCCACCTCAGGAAATGGGATAGGAAGACAGATCCTGCAGGAGGAAGAAGCTGTGGGTGAGAGATCCCACAGGAGGAAGGGAATGCGGATGAGAAGACGCACACGAGTATACCGAAGGGAAAAGATAATCCAATAAGATGGGATGATCCAGAAATAGATTGCAAGGGAGGGGTGGGTCTGAACTGTGGCCCACAATCAGGAGAGGAGATGCGCACATGGGGTCTGGGTATCTGGTAGTGAGCACAGTCACACAGGTGGACTGATGGTCATAGTCACACACGGGGAAGGGCTGGGGAGGACAATCTCACAATGATATTTCTTTCCTTCTCACTGAGACAGTCTGCTGACGGTCTCTTGTCTCTCACCGGGAAGGGGGTGTGAATCTCTGACCCACCTGCTGCAGTCAGTGTCAGTCTGGGTGTCAGTAACAGTGAGAAGGAACATTGTCAATAGACGTGTCACAGGCAGTGAGAAACACGGCCATTCCTGTGATTTACTACCATTAACCCAATGGGCGTTGTTCACTGATCTGCTGAAGTATCCAAAATCCCTTCACAAAGAACCACAGAACCCTCCCGTCCTTGGGGAATTACTGACCGATCCCCAGATCATTTGTCACAATTCTTCACAATCTGATTTACTACAATTTTTCTCAAATCCCTTTACATTGAAACAACACAATGGAACAAATTCACAGTTCAGAGTGAGAGATAAATCAAGCTACCTCACGTCCAGGCACTTGTGCAGCCCGGGTCCCAGCCGCTGGAATCCTTCACACTGAATGTGGCATTTCTCCAGGACGAGGTGTTTTATTGTATCACAGATTCCGATGACATGCGACAGGACCGCACAGTCAATTGGGGTCAGTGTCATTTCACGGAATGAAAGTGATTCCACAGATCCCAGTACGGCCTGAGCCAGTCCACGATTCTGAGACTCAAACAGGTAGTGCAATGTGTTCAGGAGGCTCCTTTTACCAGCTTCACTCTCTGTGTTTCCACTCTGGCGTTTAACCTCCTCCTTCACCCAGTCAATCACCCGGCAGGTTGTTTCATTTGGAAATGGACCCAAAATCTCCTCCAGGCCCCGAGCTGTCATTGGGGAGGAGAGACCAGCAACAAAACGGAGAAATACCTCAAATCGCCTATCTGTCGTGTTCTGGGCTTCAGTGAGCAATTTCTGGATATCCCCGGGATGTGGATTCAGGAATTGTGCGACAGCAGCTACGAACTCTTGGATAGTGAGGTGTGGGAATGTGTACACTATGCCCCGGGCAGAATCCTCTCTCTCCAAATGCTCCATCAGGAACCCGGACAGGAACTGGGAAGGCTGCAGATTGTACTTGATCAAATCTTCATCTGCAAACACAATCTTCTTCTCAGACACTCCTCTGAAGGCCATCTGACCAATCTTGAGTAACACATCACGGGGGTTCTCAATCTCAAGGCCAGGGTTTTTCAGGATGTTGTAAATATAGTAGGTGTACAGTTCGGTGATGGTCTTGGGAACTCGCTGCGGGTCCCTGACTCTTTGTGTGAAGAAGGGGCACAGTGCCAGAGCGAGGATCCAACAGTAGGAGGGGTTGCAGCTCATCGTATACAAGATCTCGTTCTCCGTCACGTGTTTGAAAACAGCAGCTGCCACAGTCTGATCTTCAAAATACCTGATGAAATATTCCTTCCGTTTCTCACCAACAAATCCCAAGATTTCAGCCCACACACTGATCTCAGCCTTTTCCAATAAATGTAACGCAGAGGGACGGCTGGTCACCAGCACTGAACACCCTGGGAGCAGCTTGCCCTGGATTAAACTGTACACAATGTCAGACACCTTGCACTTGAATTCAGGATCTGTGCATGTGGACGGAGGTTCTATGTCTGTCCCACTGTCAGTAAAAACAATTTTGTCATTGAATTCATCCAAACTATCGAATATAAATAGCAGTCCCTCTGGGCTCTTCCAGACCTCTCTCAGGATATTCCCAAAGTAAGGATACTGATCAAGAATCAGTTCCCTCAGGTTTAGTCTGCAGTTAATGAAATTTAAATCCCGGAATTTGAAACTGAAGACAAACTGGAATTGTTGGTATATTTTCCCCTTGGCCCAGTCGTAAACAATCTTTTGTACCATTGTTGTTTTCCCGACCCCCGGGACTCCGGCCACTGCTGGCGAAATCCCAGATTTGGATTTACTCCGGGAAGAGCTGCTCTGGAACAACTGATCAGTCCGGATTTTTTCCAGCTTTCTGCGGAGATGTCTCTCTCTCAGTTCTTCATGCTGTCTGCCTCTTGCCAGGAACTCATGTTCCACCAGTGTCCGATCTCGAACAGTAGAAATGACCGTGAGCTCAACGTATCGATCATCCAGCTGGAAAATACTTCACCTTCTCCCTCATCAGGATCGTGTTCACTCTCAGTGTTTCAGTTTGTGCCCGCAGAGTCTCCTTGTGTTTCTGTTGAACATCTTCCATGGAAACAAAGAACGTTGTCAAAAAATTAAATAACTCTACTGACAAAGAACTTTATAACTGCATTTCAACATTCAGTGTTTGAGATTACATGAATTAAATTCATACTTCCATGGATATTAGGACAATTTAAGATTCTGTTCACAGATACCAGAGTTGACAGTGATGAAAGTCCCAGAAAATATCCAATCCTCATATTCTGACACTAATTACTTGTGAAGGTGAGCATTCCCCTGATATTCTATTCCAATCCTTTCTGCACTCCCGTTATAGATTTCACTATACTTAAAGCATTGTTTGCATCATTAACAGGCAATGTTAATGTTGATCTGGTGTGGAAATATGGAGAGCAGGATACTGCATTTTGGCAAATCTACACATTGGGGAGTCACAGGTGTCCACTGCTCTTGCATCAAAACAGTAACAGAATATGCGGGAAGTACTCAAGTCGGGCAGCAACTGTGGAGAGAATCACAGTGAAGTTTCGGATTGATAACCCATTGGAACAATAAGAATGAAAATGGGTTTAGTTTTCAGTCTCAGTGATGGACGAGCGGAGGAAAGATGGAAAGGAATCTCCGTGATTCCTTAAGCGTCTCACTGGTGTACATCGTGTGTGTGGAGAGGGTGGTGAAGTTTTGGCAACTGCTACTGATCAGTCTGGCAGGTGGAGTGTGGGGCACTGTATTATGCTGCTTCCGCCTATCAGAGTCGACCATGGATGTTGCGTCCCAGCTGACTAGATACGCAATCCAGGACACTCTTCCATTGGTTAACATCCTCTCTTATGATAGTGCCTTTATTTTTATGGGTTATGCTTTCATTTCCGTTCAGTGATGGGTACCTTTTATCAGGAATGCTTATGCCTGTATGGCGTGCTGAATCCTCCTTGCGTTCATTAAAATATATCCTTAGAGCTAATTATGGATTTCAGAGAAGGCAAGATGAGGGAACACAACACACCAGTCCTCATAGAGGGATCTGATGTGGAAAGAGTGAGCAATTACAAATTCCTGGCTATCACTATCTCCGAGTATCTAACCTGGACCTAATATATCGATGCAGCTACTGAGAAGGCACAACAGTGGCTATATTTCATCAGGAGTTTCCAACGTCACTCGAATATTTCTACAGGTTTAACTTCTACAGGATTAACTCCCCATGAACCGTCTGGTTCATGGGGAGTACTGTACAGGATCTGAGTAAAGCGCACACTCAACGATTCAGGAAAAACTTCTCCTCTGAGATCCAGTTTCTGAATGGACATTGAACCCATCGATAGTGACTCACTAAACTCTTTTTTTATTTCTATTTCTACACAACTTATTTAATTTTACTTCATAGAATCCCACAGACATGCATAGCTATATATGCTATATATGGTTTCTTTAGAAATTAGTTCCATTATTTGAATTAACTGTTTTTACTTTACTGATGCAAGAACAGCTAATTTCCAATCATCCCCGTGAAGCTGTGTCAAGGTATCATTCGTTTATTTTGTTTTTCTGATTTGATGCAGTGATTTTTGTCCGTTTCGGTAAATTAGAAAGCGGATTTAAAACTAGACAAAACCATACTGGGCCTTGTATTTGCTCTGGAAAATGCCTCCATTTACAAAATACAAACCGTTTGTATTCTGATAACAGTAATTGTTCCTTTGTGGTTGTTAATAGGGTGATTATTGGACGCCAATGCTTCATCAGATGTTGTAGAAATTTCACAAAGACATCTGTCCAAAAATTATTTAACTTTATAGAAGACCAAAACTTTAAGGTAGTTAAAGTAGCCACCTCACGTTGCATTTATCACAGGTCCGATTTATATTAGAAAAAAAATATGCGCTAGATTATCTTTTGACATATGCGTCTTGTGCACTACCTTGAACTGAATCAAGGAGTGACGGGAGCAGAGAGATGAATTGCTAACTAAATGAGAAATTTTATTCCATTGATCAGCTGAAAATTACTCCTGCAGTTCCATTTCCCAAGCACATTTAACCTTATCATTAGACATAATTTGTAAATATAATATTATCATAATATTAATTATATTATAATAAATTATAATATAATTTATAATATATAAATTTCTACAATATCTAATGAAACTTTGGCATACAATAATCGCCCTATTAACAACCACAAAGGAACAACCACTGTCATCAAAATAAAAGGTGGCATTTTCCAGAGCGAATACAAGGTTGTCTATATATAATAACCATCGATACTTTCTGAAGTGGTTTAAGCTGAAAAATAGCATCTATCATATTTGGTAAATGAACAAATAGATAATTCGGTAACAAATCGTGGAAAAATTTCCTAACTTGTCAATATCTAAAAAATTGTGCATTAGATATATCATATTCATCTAATAGCTGCGAAAAAGACATTAAACAATTGTTTAAAAACAAATCTAAAAAAGTTTTTATTCCGTTAATTTTCCATGTTAAAAAGACCTCATCCAGAATTGATAGTTTAAAAAAAAACAGTAAAGGTGGATATGACTAGAGAGAACAAAGTTTTTTGAACGTTAGCAAAAATCTTATGCTTGGACCTACAACCTAATTCACTTGCGGCAATCTTTGGGATAACTCCAAAGGAAGCAAGAAATGTTCCTGCTTCCTCTCAACGTATGATATCTTTTTCAACTTTATTGGCCAAGAGAGATATTTTGTTCCCAATCGATCCACTCTGATTTTTTTCTGGCTTTCCGCCATTATGTCATGTTTAAGCTTGGAGTAATTTAGAAGTCGGACGCTTGATGCATCTATTAACTTTGAGCAAACCTGGCGACCTTTCATTCAATATTTCCATATGCTCTAATTTTTTTTTTGTACTTTTTTAGGTAACTTTTTTTTCTTCTCTGCGAAATTTCAGATTTCACCAGAAAGATTTTTTCTTTCTTTGGTAATTATATCCTCAAAATGAACTGCCCAATTCTCTTTTTTTTGTTGTTTGTTTTTGGTTAGTTTAGTGGTTTATTTTTTCTTTCTCAATAATAGAAATTTGTGCCTTTTTTATGAATTATTAAGTGGAGCTACGGTTCTTTTTTTATATTCACTTAATATTATACTATACATGATTTTGACAGTGTATGTTCCTTTCTTTATTAGTACTTTTATTGAAATATGCATTTGATATAACTTCTCTGATTTGTATCTATCCTTATATTTTTTAAATTAATAAAAAAATTGAAAATAAAAAAAATCACAATGATTGCGTGCATCTTACATATATTAGGAAATTATCTTAAACAGGCGAGGGACAGAATCAAATGCTTTTTGATAGGCTATATAATATTGAAAGTTTTCTGCTTTCCCAGGTCTTGCTATAGAATTACATAATCTTTTATCAGTTGTTCCTTAAATCCGTTCATACCCAAGCTGTATTCTTACCACTCTTCTGTATGTCTTTTGTGGGCATCTAAGTGAGCGGTAATTAGTTCCGAGATGCACGATGTTACAATTTTATATATAAAATTTGTCTTATTATTAAGAAGCCAATAATAACATAGTAGGTGACCATTTAGTAATCTTAAAAAGCAGAAGTAAAGCTGTCCTTGAGGCTGGTGGTACATACCTTCAGCCTTTTATATCTTCTGCCCCATGGTAATATGAAAGGGGGAATGTTTGTGATGGGTTAGGGATCAGCAGCGACTTCTTCCAGGAATTGAATTCTTCCAGGAGGGGACAAAGGTGATGGATGAAGTTACACATGGATATTGTCTGCTTGGATATTAGTTGGGTGTTTGACAAGATCCCACATGGGAGGCTCATACAGAAAATTATCATGCTTGGGAACACTGGTACCCATCCTGCCTGGCGGGGACCCACACTGGGAGAAATTTCTTTCGCTGGTGGGTGGTGAATCTGAGAAATTAATGTCATGGACAGCTGAGGAAAACAAGCAGTTGAGTATATTTAAAATGCAGGTTGATATGTTCCTGATTAGGAAGAGTGTCAACATTTACTGTGATAATGGGGCAGAGAGGAATTGAACAGCAAACTCACTGAGCCGAATGGCTTAATTCTGCTCCTGGATCTTATGGTTTTAGGGAGCATCTGGAGTATTGTATTCACTTCTGATTGTCCAGCTCTTTCAAGGATTGGAGAGGGTTCATCAGGGTGTTGCCTGGATTCGGTGGCATGTGTTACAAGTAGAAGTTTGATAAATTGGGTTTGTTTATTCTGGAGTTAGACTAGAGATCTGACAGATGTGTATAAAACAGAGAGATAAGAGTTTGGGTAGTCTGAATTTTGCTGTTGTTTTGTTATCACATATGACTGGTGTCTAGTACCTGAGTGCATTTGGTTAGGGTGAGATGGGGTAAATTTACAGCACATGGGTAGTTTTTTTTCACGTGGTAGTGGATGCCTGGAATTTATTGCGTGAGTCATGTCGGAGGCAATTATGATCTAGATTCCCCTAGATATACACATGAAATGTGCAGTAAATGCGGGGGTATGGTCAATAATAAAAAAAGAGGAAGCCAAAATATTTTTAAGAGTAAAAGTAGTGAGAGGGTCTACATTGGACTACTGAAAAATGACGTTGTAGATGTAGTAATGGGTGAAAAGGAAATGTCAGACATCTGTGGAAGTCACTAGCAGAATTACAAAATGTAAAGGGCATCAATGAACAGATTTGAGTGCAGCTGCTATTACGAAGGAGAAGGTGGTTCCGTATCTGAAAGGTCTGAAGATAGGAAAGTCACCTGGACTGGGTCATACAGTGTATCAGGAACCTGCCTGGGGTGTGTGGGCAGTCCCAGAGGGGGAGGACCTGGATTCAAGGCTCCAGCAAACCAACAGCTGGATTAGTAGAAAAATACATTGCAGAATATTCAGGCTGCAACGAGAGATTCTCTGAATTGAAACCTGAAAAGAGATCAGTGATTAATGGTGAATTTTGATTTCCAGGTTCTGCCAAGGCACTTCACTGAGATCTGGTTTGAACTCTGCAGTTCATCACTCACCGTTCAGTTGAGGGGGTAATTGAGATAACCCTTGGGCGATGGTCATGTATTCCTGTGGATCGGGACCTGTTCAAATAAAAACAAGTCCATGAAAACAGAACTAAAATAATTAAAACTGCTAATTCCAATGTGCCCTTGTGTTCAGTGCGTGTTTTTAACATACCGAGCTCCTGTATTTCCCTCAGTATTCTGTCCAACTTCGGTAACTCAGTCCTCCACTTCACAAAGGATTCCCACATCGCCCTCCGGGCCCGGGAGCCTTTGCCCATCACCAAACTGAGGAAGAGTCTGGAACTCTCTGTCCGGTTTCCCTTCTCTGTCAGCTCAGTGACTTTCTATAAGAGGGAAACAAAGAATCTATCGTGGAGCAGACAGAAAGACATGGGGATGTGCAGGAAAATATCTGTTCATCGTCCCAGTAGCTTCCGTACAGATGCAGTCACTGCGCTGCTGCCTCATCCTCTCTGGGTTCAGTCATTAACAGAGAAACAGTACCTGAAGGAAATTCTAAATCAATAGTGCGTAAACATAAAGATTTAGTGACATCCTGTAACTGGATTAATTTACTTGTTCATCAATGTGCACCATTACATCAATAAGATGTGACAATATGAGCGGAAAATAGGGGAAAGCAAAAAGCAAGGGAGCAAAAACTGGATGGTGGGCATCACTGAATCGTGGCTGAAAGAAGATCATATTTGGGTGCTTAAATCCAAGTATAAATATTGAATCGAAGGACAGGCAGGTAGGTGAAAGTATTGGGTTGACTCCGTTGTCATTAAAAATGAAACGTCCTGAGAAAGAGGTGATATCGGATTGGACGATATAGATGTTAAGAAACTGTATAGGCAAAATGACCCTGATGGAAATTATATACAGGCCTGTTTCCAGTAGCCAGGATGTAAGCTACAAATTGCAACGGGAGAGAGAAGGGGCATGTAAGAATGTGAATGATAAAATTATCCTGGGGGAATTTGAATATGCAGGTTGCTTTGAAAAATCAGGTCGGTGCTGAATCCTGAGTCAGGGAAATTGTAGAATGCCTATGAGATGGCTTTTGAGAGAAGCTTATGATTGAGCCCGCTAAAGGAAAGGCGGATCTAGTTCTGTGTTGTGTATTGCACAGGATTTCCTCAGGAAGCTTAAGGTAAATAAACCGTTAAAAGGCAGTGATCATAAAATAAAGGAACTCGCACTGCAGTTTGAGAGGGAGAAGGGAAAGTTAGATGTATCAGTATTTCAGTGGAATAAAGGAAGTGCAGAGGTATGAGAGAGGAGCTGGGCAAAAAAGTAAATTAGAAAATGACACTAACGGGGTCAAGAGCAGAGCAGGGATGGCCGATTTTTCTCGGAGCCAATTCAGAAGGCGCAGGACAAATGATCACAAACATGTAGAATTATTCTAAAGGGAGGATGATCAACCGTAGCTGACGAGGTAGTCAAAGCATCACAAAAGCAAAGGAGAGGGTACAGAATATTACAAAATATAGTAGAAAGCTGGAGGGCTTGTATGTTTACAAACCAACAGAAGGCAATGAAAATTCTGTAATTAGAGAAAATATGAAATATGAAGGTACGAAAGCGAATAACGTAAAATAGCTTAACAAAAGGTTCGTATGATATATGAAGAGTGAAATAGAGGAAAGTGGATATTGGGGTACTGGAAAATGACAGTAGAGAGGCATGTCAGTGGACAAGGAAATGGCGGAATTTATTAGTACGTATTTTGCGTCAGTCTTCACTGTAAAAAAAACACTAGAACGTGCCACTTACTTCAGAATGTCAAGCGGCAGAAGTGAGTGTATTTGTAGTTATTACTGAGAAGGGGCTCGGGAAGCTGAATGTTCTGAAGATAGATAAGTCCAGACCAATCGCACCCGATTGCTTCTGAAACAGGAGTTCGATAAGGATTGTGGAGATTTAGTAATGATCGCTCAAGATATCACTAGACTTTGAAATGGTTCCAGAGGACCGACCATTTTAAATTAGAGGCCAGTTAGTCTGATCAGCGTTTGGGAAGATGCCAGCAGTCGATAATGGATGATAAGTTTTCGGGGTATTTGGACGCACATGATACAAAAGACCAAAATCCATGGAATGGAATCTTGCCTGACGGAACTGTTGGAACTTTTTGAGAGAATAGCATGCTGGGTCGACAACGGAGTCAGTGCAACTTGTTCACTTGGACTTGCCGAGGACCTTTGACTAGGCGCCCCACATGACGCCGTTTAACAAGACAAGGGCCGACCGTAGGACAAGAAATACACTAACATGGATAGAGGATCCATGTTATTCTCCAGACAGAATTTATCCAACTGTCAGGAAGCACAAAATGGGAACAAATAGGACTTTTTTCTTGTTGGATGATGGTGACCAGAGGTGATTTGCAGGGTTGGTTTTGGGACACTTTCTTTTTCCGTTCTGTCAATGATTTTAAGGTTTTATGGCCCAGATTGCGCGCATTACGAAGATATGGGGAGTGGGAACAAGCGTTGAGGAAGCAGGGATTTCGCGGGAGGACATACGCCGATGAAAAAATGGACAAATCAGTGGCAATTGGAATATAGTATAGGGAGGTGCATGGGTATACACTTTGGCAGAAATAATGAAGACGTACACTATTTTTTTAGAGTTGTAAAGAGTCTCAGGAGACTTAGCGCAGGATTCCGTGCAGTTTGCGTCGGTGTAGGAAAGGCAAAAACAAATGTTAGCATTAATTACGAGAGGAGTAGAATATAAGAACAAGCACTAGCTAGACCACACTTGCATATTGTGAGCGGTTTTAGTTTCCTGATGAGAGAAAATATGTGATGGCATTGTGGAAAGTCCAGAGAGGAATCAAAACTAACAGAAGCTGTGATATTAAACCAGATTTTGATGGGAATGGATCCTGGATGCACCTGTCACTGACAGCTGCGGAGAACAGGTCACTGGGTATATTTAAAACAGAGGTTGGTACCTTCTTGATTCATCAGGTCAGCAAAGTTCACTGGGAGAAGGCCCGAGAATGGAGTTGAGAGGGATAGTAAATCACACATGATCTAATGGCGGAACAGAATCGATTGGCCTAATAGCCTATTTGTGTTCTTATGCGTTATGGTCTTATGATGTGTAAAAACAACAGAACATTAAGGAATATCAGTGTGGCCGTCTCATGATGGAGATGGTTACAGCCTGGCACTCATCCTGTAAAATGGTGATTACTTCCTGAATGTAGGCATGGGCTTCCTGATTAACTGAAGAATTATGAGTTAAACGTTGAATAGCCTTCAAGCAACATACACCCATGATGGAATTAAGGTAATCGAGGATGTAACTGAAGATGGATGTGCTCAGGACATTACTCTGAGAAATAAGAGCAATGACGTCCTGGGTTAGAATGATTGATCTCCAAGAAGAGTTACAAGTAAGGAACTGGAAAGGTTCTCATAACATGAATAATGGACAATAAATATGGAATAAATCAGCATAATTCCCTGATGGTCCACTGCAGTGTAAAATAATCCCTCCGTTTCACTGCTACCATGTCTGAGTTACAGTTTTGAAGGAGATTTAAAGGTTTACCAGTAAAGCAGTAGTCTTCAAATGATGAATTTATAGATGAGTATACATATTTACAGATTACTTCTCTTGCCTTTGGATAAAGCCTGTCTAAATAGTTACATTTAGCGCCAATGAGAACAGAGTCGCTCACGGGTGTAACGCACTTGATTTTTTTAATACCACTCATGGCTGAGTAGGTCAGATCGAGGATAAGACAATCACTGTTTGTGAGCTCCAAGTACAGTGACCTGAAACGGTGTGTCCCTGTCTCTCATTACTTCGACATTCAGCAAGTTAGCAGATTTCTTTTTCGTTTTTTCCCTTCCCGTTCAGGACAGCCTGTTGATTTTTTGGGATCATGAGATATCAGCTATTCAGCAGATCTATTTTATCTTTTGTGCTTTTTTTCCCATTTAGATCAAACTATTGATTTTTGTGGACATGAGATAATCAGCTTTGTGCGTGATATTTCACGTCTAACGAATCTTAGAGAACTTCGAGTAAGTTTCCAGGAAAGTCGATGAAGGGAAGGTTGTGGATATTGTCTACATGGACTTTAGCACGGTATTTGACAAGGTCCAGTATAGTAGGTTGGTCAAGGAGATTCAGTTGCTCAGCATCCTAGATAATGTAGTAAACTGGATAGACAATAACTTTTTTGAAGAATCCGGAGTGTAACTACAGACTGTTGCATTTCTGAGTGGCGCCTGTAGCTCGTGCAGTGTCACGGGGATCGGAGCTGTGTCTGTTGTTGTTTGTCATCTATATCAATGATCTGGTTGAAATTATGTCTAACAGCATCAGCAAATTTGTTGATGTCTCCAACATTGGAAAGGTGCAGTGAACAAAGAGGAAGACTACAAGAGCTTACAGTGAGATCTAGACCAACCGGAGAATGGGTTTAAAAGGGACCGATGCAATTTAATGCAGACAGGTGCAAGATGTAGCACTTCGGATGCACCAAGCAGGGTAGATCTTACACAGCGACCGGAAGAACAAAGTGTTCAGGGAATACAGGTCCATAAACCATTGGAAGTGGCGGCAAATGTTGATAGGCTCTGAAAGAAATTTTCTTTGAACATTGACCTTCAGAAATGAGAATATCGTGTACAGTAGATGGGATACGATGGTGTGTAAGACGTTGGTGAGGCCTAATTTGAATATTATGTGCAGTTTCGCTCAACTATCTACGGGACAATTGGAAATAAGTTTGAAAGAGTACAGAAAAAACATTACAAGGATGTTGCCAGGACTGGAAGACCTTAGTTATAAGAAAAGAGTGAACGGGTCAGGACTTCATTCATTGGAACATGAAAGATTGAGCGGAGATTTAATAGAAGTGTACACAATTACATGGGGTATAGATAGGATAAGTGCAAGCAGGAATTTTGTACCGAGGTAACGAGGAACTACAACAATAGGTTATCAGTAAAGGGTGAATGGTGAAATGTTCAAGGGGTAAAAAGGTGAAAATTGTTCACTCAGAGGGTGCTAAGTGTGTGAAACTAGCTAGCAGCGCAAGTAGTACAAGCGGTTAAGAAAAGTCTGTATAGATCCATGAATGATAAGGGTATAGAGCGCCATGGCCCTGTGCAGGTCAATGGGAATAGGCAGTTTAAGTAGACCGGCATGGAATAGATGGACCAAAACGCCTGTTTCAAGGCAGATAACAAGTCAGCCACACATTGTTTGGGAACTCATGGAGTCAAGACCGGATGTGGTTAGCAGTTTTCCCTCCGTCAAGTACGGCAGTGAAGCCGGTTGTCCCAATTTTCAATCTGACAGTTTAATATTCATCTTGGACTAATGAGATGAGATGAATCTGCCCGACGGTTCAGACAAGATTTGAAAATAGGTTCAAACTGAATGCCTGTTGGAAGTCCAGATACGCAGACACTGTTCTTATATCACACTGATAAATACAGCAGGTGTGAGAGGAAAAGGTGACACTGAACCTGTAGTTCCCAGTGCTCACCACCTTAACAGCTGAAAACAGATCTGCTGGAGACAAGTCAGAGATCAAAGTCTCCATTCACATGTAGAACTCATAGAACGTGAAGGAGATTAATTTTGGTCACCATACACTATACAGTTCTGTGACAATACACACACTACACTCACCTCATTCTCTTCTCTACTGAAATGTCCCTCCTTTGTCAACATCCAGCCAAGCCTTTCAACCTTTTCTTCAATAGCCTGTTTGAGTCTGTCCCTGTAGAACTTTGTCAGTTGGTACAGTCGATATTCCTCCCCCTCTGCCAGGAGGTCAGAGAATGTAAACTCTGACTCTGTGTATATAAAAAGGAAAATGTAGGCTTGAGCTGAGATATCGCTCGGCTCCATTGATCTCACCCAACTCAACAAAAAAAAAACATGACTTGAACCTGCTCACAGACTTAAAAATGGATTAATTCCCCATCTCCAACACTGGCCTTAAAACCGAACCAACAATATCCTAGGGATTAGGTTAATAGAAGGACCACATTTAATGCAAACCAGTCCATCACCTATTTCAATATTGGATGGGCAATCAAAGTCGGGACTGTCGGTGATATTCACTTCCCAGAGATACTCTCTCCATCCTGGCGAATACATTTCCCTTGATTCACATCCTGGAAATACTCTCCTCATCTGGACAGCTGCGTTTCCTCCAATACACATCTTGGAAATCCTCAGAGCAGGTAGTACATTTCCTGCAGTGGGGTAACATCTGCCGCTACACCACATGTACCACACCCACACTTTCCCCCTCCCATCTGACCAACTGTCCAAAAAGGCTTCAACTTTACCCTCCTCCCTGCCACATTCTGAGAACCCATCATATTCCACTCACCCGCTCCTTGTTGGGGACTTGACAATTCCATGTTTAATTTGCTTCCAAGCCGACAGACAGTCGCCTCACTTGTGCTGGTTCCAGGGTCCTGATCAGTGTCTCTGACGTCACTGTCTCTGGGCTGAATTTGCTCCTCCTCCTCTGCGGCCATTCGGGCATTGCTCTCAATCTGACCCGGCTTTGTTACCTTGCTTCTGGTGTCCCGATCACCTTCCCTCGATGATCCGCCTGGTAAAGTCCTCTTCAGTCTTATCGCTGCTCGTTTCAATTCTCCAACTGAAATAAGTGATGAATTGCAGGTTATACGAGTATGATTTAGAGATGAGCAAAACTGATTAGACTGCAATGGAGCCGAGACTCAGGCTGACCAGATCTGGAGTGGAACTGCGCTGCGTGTGTGAACCGTACGTCCTGCCAGGTGACCATCCCAATAAGC
The DNA here is from genome assembly GCF_030144855.1 of Hypanus sabinus. Classification (NCBI taxonomy): domain Eukaryota; kingdom Metazoa; phylum Chordata; class Chondrichthyes; order Myliobatiformes; family Dasyatidae; genus Hypanus; species Hypanus sabinus. The sequence continues at coordinate 28,420 of NW_026781266.1, read as the reverse complement.
CGGTGACCGGACACATTCACTCCCAGTGAAATAACAGGGTAGACACAGAAATACTGATCACTGAATTCACAGCAGTTGAACACACGGATGACCACGGGATCTTAATGCAACAGTTTCCGGTGATACTGGGAAATATCACCGGGATTATCTTCCACAAGCTAAAATCTCCCCGAGTCACTTGCTGTCCAGAAGACACAGACCAGCTACAGGTTTACACATGGTCCAGTCTGCTGGATCACACATTCCCCAATCGCTTTGTCAGACGATAATCGCTTTGTCCCTTTGGTCACAGACTGACCATTCCCTTGAAACGCACAGCGTCCGGTATCCTGCGTCACAGGCTGAACATTACCTTGCGATCTATGCTGACCGCTCCCCTGGTTCCCTTCTTATACCCCACCTGATGATCGTCATGTAACAACTATGCAAGTCATTGGCAAAGTCTTGCTTAGAGAGCTTTGCATGTAGTTGCAGTTGCTAATCTGTAGGATGGAGCTGATTAAACTGGAAAGTGTGTTGTGAAGAATGACCACTACGGTACTGGACTAGGGTGCTGTTCTTTGTGTAATATGTTTCGACTGGGACTGTTTTCCCTGGAGCATGGGAACTTGAAGGGTGACCTTACTCACACACATAGAGTAATCAGGGGTGCAGATCGGGTAGATGGTCACAGTCTTTTTCCCGAGGATAGGGGAGTCTGAGACTTGAGGGCAGAGATTTAAAAGGGACAAAAGGGGCATTTTTCCACGTGGTGGCTGGTGGGTATAAATTACCTACATCCAGAGGACGCCGCAAACACAAATAAAATTGCAAAATTGAGAGCATGCGGGAAGGAAAAAGGAAGGAATAATTTTACAAAGGAAATTTTGGAAAAGCTGCAGGAAAACGGGGCAAGCTCAGACATTTAGATCAGCATGAATTAGATGGGCAGAAGGACCCGTTTCTAGGCTGTAACATTTTTTTTATTCCACCTGGAACCACAGATCTGAGTATAATCATATTTTTATAGGTGACAGAGTCATTTGGAAACGCGATAGAACTGTTAGTTTGATCAATTACTGAAGGTGGCTTTACCAGTGGGATAAATGACACTGCTCGATGAAAAGTTTCTATGCTCTGTTAACATCTGTGTCAGTTTCTTCTCCTGAACTACTGTGTACAAACGCGACACAAGTTTAATTCAAAGATCCTTGTGATCATACCTTTGTCCATTCTGATTCTGACTGACGATTGTTGAGCGTCGTCGTCTTGTTTACACTTTGGTCCTGGTGCAGGACAGCTCCACCTGCTCGTGATGTTCTAAATTACAGAACAAATCAGACAGTGATTCAGAGAGAGCAGTGTTACTTTGCAGATATGACAACATTTCCATCCCCTGGATCAGAGAAGCAGCAGGCTTGGGGATCAAACATTCCCGCTTAATAATAACTTCCACACCATGTCTGTATGTCTGTCCGCTGATACCTGGCGCATCTACTGACAGACTCACAGAGCAATAGAGTTCAAATTCAGAGTGTTCAGCCCAACGAGACAATGCCAACCACAGTGCCCATCGAGCTGGTCACAATTTCTTGTCCTGGGCCCATTTCCCTTCTGGCCTTTTCACTCCATCTACACATCCCAGCTGCTTTTTGAATTATGCGAATGCGCCTGCCTCATCCACTTCCGCTGGCTGTTTCCTCCACATAATCTCCAACATCTGCATGTATCCGTTGCTACTCGGGTTGGTTTAGTAATCTCTTTACCACCCACTGTCCATTTAGATCCCCTATAGCAACGATAATCTTCTCTGTGAACAGCAACTACTAATGTTGTGCATTCTTCGAACTTACCAGTCATGTAAGCCTTGTGCAACCGCATCCAAATCATTGCTATAAAATACCGAATATCAAAGGTCCCAACTTGTAGCCTTGCGGGACACCACTAATTACTCACCTCCATTCAACCTTCAACCAGCACTCTTTGCTTGCTACCTTGAAGCTAATTTTGAAAACATCCAACTTGCTGTTTCTTGACAGCATTGTACCTAATCACCGAGTCAAGCTGCCCTGTGACACCTTGTCAAAGGCTTTGCTGAAGGCCCTTGCACACCATCCATAGGAAAATAACTTTGAATTTCTACCTCTGCTTAATGTCACTTTCACAGGTTCTGAAAATGTAATAGCAGAAAAGTACTTGATGAGGCCAAGGTATGTAAATGAAAATTATTGGTTCCGCTTTGCTACTGAGAACTGAATAAAATGCAGTGTTGGGACATTTTGCTTTTAAGAAGGTCTGTTCTCAGCAGAGGCCTACGCGACGATACATTCGAGGGTAAGTAGATCATTGCAGATTGCAATAGCCAGAAGAACCAATGACGTGTTGCTGCAGTTCATAATAATTCGGCATTTCTACAATCACTGCAGCAGACGCACTTGCGGCTTCTTAGAAAGGGAGGAAATTGTCAACTCATTTTAAGATGATTATAACGAAACAAGGAAACATCAGAACTGACCAAAAGCTACTTCAGCTGATGCAAGACCTTCAAATGAGCAAACACTGAGAGAATGTGAGTGAGTTTAAAGAGCTGGGCTTCTGAAAGCAAATTACCAGACCTGGAGTGATTGGTGCTGGGTCACGCACAGGAATGACAGGTACTTCTGGGCACATTCAGTCCATTCCACCTATTTCGTACCTTCCATTTTACAGATTGGTATTATCTAACGGACCAGTGTTGAATCATTAGAATTGACCAAAAGCTGCTTCAGAAGATGCAAGACCTTGAAATGAGCAAACACTGTGAGGGATTGTGAATGGCTTTGAAGAGCCCGCTGTTAACAACAGACCACCAGAGCAGGAGAGATAGCGGCTGGGTCTGACAGAGGCATAACTGGCACTTCTAGGCATATCCAGTCTCATTCCAACGATTCCCTATCTTTATTTGTAATGCCTAAAGGACCAGTGTTTGAGTAAATGAGACTCACCAAATTCTCTCCTGACTGAATCAATGGAAACCCTCAGTCAGAAGGGTTCTCTCCAGTCGTTGCTCTCAGTCCTCGGGCTGGTTCACTTGTCGCTCTTTCCTGGTTTTCAGTCGTGGTTTGCTTCCAGTTCTGGGATTTTCTTCCAATAAATCTCTCACCACAGGTTTAACTTTAACCAGAGAGATAAATAATATTAAGAGGAATAGATAGATTGGATAGCCAGCGCCTCTTCCCCAGGACACCACTGCTCAGTACAAGAGGACATGGCTTTAAGGTAAGGGGAGGGAAGTTCAAGGGGGATATTAGAGGCAGGTCTTTTACTCAGAGAGTGGTTGGTGCGTGGAATGCACTGCCTGAGTCAATGGCGGAGGCAGACACACTAGTGAAGTTTAAGAGACTGCTGGACAGGTATATGGAGGAATTTAAGGTGGGGGTTATATGGGAGGCAGGGTTTGATGGTCGGCACAACTTTGTGGGCCGACAGTACTATTCCATGTTCCTTTCTTTTTAAAGTGCATTAGCAATACAAAGGAGAACAAAATATTTCTGCTCAATGTTTCAAAAGCGAATCTCACTGAAATTTAAACGCTGATGACAAATAAAAGGATCTCAGTGAGAAAATCTGTAATAGCCCCTCACACGTCACCAATCCTGATACGGGATACGAAGGACTCAACATTCATTCACGATAAGATATCAGAGCAGAATAAAGCGATTCAGTCCATCGAGTCTGCTCCATCATTCAATCATTGCTGATTTTTTTCACCACAATGCCATATCCCTGCCTTCCTCTCATAAAGTACTGCAAACTCGTACGTCAGATTCTATCTGACTAAAAGACACTGTGGAAGACCCAGTATCAGAACTGGGATTGTCCAAGATGTTGCGTGATATATTAAACGCTTAATTGCGCAATTTTGCTCAGATCTCATCCTTGCTCATCCCTATAATGGGGGAGGTACTACACCCAGTGTTCTGAAATGGTAGCAAAAGTGATTATCGGGGCGTTGATAGTGATCTTTCGAGAAACGAAAACGAAAAGCTCTTGAATTTATAGCAAATGGACCTTCTAGTTATTCGCTGCTCAATATTAGTTCTGTATTGTTAAGCACTTGAGCCTCATTGCCTCACAGTACGCTCCCTTGGACAAGGAGAAATTATTATTAATTTTTCTTGCGTTATTCATTACTATTCCCTGGACACCAGAGAGAGTCCCAGTGAAACAATTTTGACCACCCTATTGACTTTTAAATTCTCGTCTATAACAGGGAGCACGATAATGTGCCATATTCAATCGTGATTAATATGCATAGAATCTAAAGTTGTCCGGTCTCCAATGCTCGCACTAATTACTATTTTTGCAGCTGCGTGAATGAATGATTGCTCTGAGCTGGAAATGTTCACACGGCCTGAAAAAAGTGCAGCATCGTAGAAACGTCGTATTTTTTGTAATGTGCATCTATGAATATTTAGAATGACGGCCGACAAGAATAATAATAATAAAAAAAAAACATTTGATTGATTTTAATTATTAATTAAAGGATGGGAAAAAATACAGCACAACAAAGAAAAATATTCAGGTTTCATAAAAGTTTCTCTGGCGGTGTTTAATTCCATCTGTGCTGCAACAAAGGCTCCGTTCGTGGGAGCATGTTGGTTGCGCAGACACCCAGTTTAGAGGGAAGAGTGATGGGTCTCTCTCTGGAAGTTACCCCCACCTTCTAACACTGTTCTGTCCACTGCCTTGCCAGTGACAACCTGTTGTTGCAAACATGCAAATCGGCAATAATCAGGCTCAGATCTCATCCGTATTCATATTCGAGATGGATGAGGGCTATTTTAAATGAGAAATGCACTAAATGGCCTTTTTGTTAGGTACAACTGTATACCAGCTCATTAATACAAATATGTTAATCATCTGCCTGCAACTGAATTAATAAACACATGCAGGTATGGTCAACAGGTTCAGTTGTTTTTCAGGCCGAACATCTGAAGAGGAAATAAATGCGATGTAAGTGACGTTGACCGTTGATCGTGGGTGCCAGTCCGGGTGGTCTGAGTGGTACGGAAACTCATCAGCTACTTGGATTTTCACGCATAAATCTCTCGATTTACAGAGAATGGACCGGAAACAAACCAAAGGAATATCGAGTGAGCGGCAGCTCTAAAGGCCCCATTAATGAGAGAGCTGAATGAGATTGGTCAGACTGATTTAATCCGACAGGAAGGCGGCAAGAACTCAATTAACAATACGCTCCGACAGTGGCGTGCAAGAGAGCGTCACTGAACGCATAACCTTGGATTTGGACGGGGAGCAGCCGCAGTGAACCCCGAGCATTCACTCAGTGCCACATCATTATGTATAGGGGTACATAAAACGTGCCCACTGAGTGTAGACTTCCATACTTCTATCAACTGCCAGTGAGATTTATTACAGGAATTTTTATCCTAAATATCACTGCCAGATATATAAAGTCTTTGCTTAAAAAATACAGAAACAGAATAAAACACATATTCATTAATCCACGCAATCCTGAGGACAATAGTGAACAGATAGAAACATTGACAATATTAGCGCGACCAGTGGGCTTAATAACACACGGTAACATTTCCCCTTATCACTGTGTCCTTGCCTGGTGTTGGATTCCTGCGTCTGGTTTCTGCCAATCCGAGCATCCGAATTTTATGGCCCTGACTGTAAGTGAAGTCACCCTGAGCAATGTCCAGTTGATAACTCGCTTATTAAAATGAAAGTCGCCCTATTCAGTATGTAAAGGCATACACTGTCGCATAACGCTTGTGTTGAAGCACACAAAGACTCATTTTGCGTGAGTGAGTCTTTCTAACATCTGGTCCGAGGCAGAATTACTACTTCAGTACTGCTGGCTATGATTAAGTTTCTCTAGGAATTTTCATCTGATCCAGAGAGGAAGTACAGCCTGCATCAGTCCGGTTATGTTGGCGTCGTCGCTTTGATTTATAGTTCGCATTTGGACCAGTTTATTATCAGATTGCAAACTCCAGCGACAGTTCAGGACAAAGATCGCTGTGTGCTTATGACATATTGACAGCACAAGGAAGGGAGCAGTGAACTTTGATGAAGTGTTATGCACGTGGAGCATTATATTTTCTTTTGAACACTGGACATTCTCTTTGTCCGGATTTAACTGTGACCCGGCTGTCAAGAACTGGGTTCAAGGTCAGTCTGTTTCGAAAGAGCCATTGCTCAACAGCTGTCCGCAGTTGGACCATTACAGTAATGGACAGTACCGAGATAACCATCTCCCAGAGATAACAAGTGGTCAAAGTCGCCAGCAAGATAAGAACGCCCTCCCCCTTCAGTTTATTGCTCACTTACTGGAAACAAGTTACCACATCACAGCATCAATCATCTGAAATTATGGGCATTTCCATCGGCGAATTTGCTTGGCATCCTATTCACTTTACACCTATATCAAGAGGGTTCGACCATATTTCACAAATGAATGTACCGTTCCTCGTCAGAGAGTGATGAGAAAACACATTAAATCTACTTGGTTTCTTATTTGTCAGAGTATGTTGAATTAGTAACAGGGCATTCGCCCCCCTCAGTTCCGTTCCGCCATTCTCTATGATAACAGATGGACTGTGATCTCAGTGGGACATCCCTGCCACCGTCTGCAACACTTCACTCGCTTGCCTGCAGATAATCCGTGTTCAGTGGAATTAAACACATTGAAAAAAACAACAACTCTGCTTCTCTTTTTCTTTGAAAAGAGACCCAACTCATAAAAATAACCCCATCGACCTTCACCTATTTCAGCTTCCCCTGGAACAGCTAATGGTAGTATCGATACTGTAGAAAAATTAGAAATACTGCCCAGATCAGTGGGCTTATTAAATCATCAGAACACCGACCAGTACAGTCCCTGTTCTGACCTGGTGCGGGACTCCCGGGTCTGGTTTCAGCGAGTCCGAACATCTGAATTTTATGGCGCTAACAGTAAGTGAACACAACCTGCGCAATGTTCAGCTGATAATTCGCTCATAAACCTGAAGCTCACCCTATTCACTATGTAACGTCACACCGCGTTCCTCAACGATTTTGCAGAAACACAGACGACCCATTTTGCGTGAATGAGTCTTTCTCTAAAACAAAACTGAATCGCTGCCGAATTTGCCCGACATCGCCTTTGCTTTATCGTTCCTTGTCAGAAAACGAAGGGGAAAATAACAACAAACATTAAGTTTACTGGGTCTCTTATTTGTCCGTGTGCGTTGCTGCTATGTTGAATTCTTACCCATTATCCACCAATTATTATCCACCAATCCCCATTACTATGTTCCATCACAGTGACACCACCTGCAATAATTCACTCCCTTGCCTGTGAAGAATCTGTGTTTTGCGGAATTAAACAGATTGAAAAAACTCTGCTTCTCTTTTCCTTTGAAAAGAGTTCCAACTCATTAAATTAACCTCATCTATCTTCACGTGTTCCAGGTTCCTCTAAAGCAGCAAATGATAGTATTGATATGGTAGAAAAGCTAGAAATACTTGCCGTGAAAAGTGGGTTTATTAAAATACCACAACACAGCCCAGTACAGTCCTTGTACTTACCTGGTGCTGGAATCCTGAGTCTGGTTTCAGTAAATCCGAGCATCTGGATTTTATGTCCCTAACAGTAGGTGAACACACCCTGAGTAATGTTCAGTTCATAACACGCTTATAAAGCGGAATTTCAGCCTATTCAGCAAAAGGAAGGAAGGGCGCTATGAACTCTGATGAGAAGTTATTCGTTTGGGATAATCTTTTCCATTGAACACGTCTTCATCTAAATAACAGCGAACACAATCAAGTCTCCGTCTTCATCTAACACCAGCGCATATGTCAAATGTGCCTGTTCATCCAGTACCCGAGGATAAAATTATGTTAACTCTAATTCTACTAACTTAGCGAAAAAAACCTAAGGTTCATAAACATGGCGTAGTGGTCAGCGATGAACCGGACGGTAGTGCAGTGGTCAGCATTGAAGCGAACGGGAAACAGCAGCAGAAGTACTCGGACATGCACTAAGTGGCCGCATTATTAGGTAAAGGAGGTACTTAGTAAAGTGTCCAATGAGTGTAGAATTTGCTATTTTTATCTACCGTCATCGAGAATTACGACAATATTTGTAGATATAAATATCACTGTGTGATCTTCCTCGTCTTCTCTAAAAAAACACATACAGAATAATCGATCCGTAAAGCCGCGCGATTTCAATGATAATATTGATATGGTAGAAATATTAGAAATACTGCCGCGACAAGTGTGCTTATTAAAACGCCATAACACTGCCAAATACAGTCCCTCTTCCTTCTTGATGCAGGCCTCCTGGGTCTGGTTTCAGGGAATCCGAGCATCTGAATTTTATGGACACTAAGTGAACACACTCTGAGCAATGTTCAGTTGATAACACGCTCATAAACCTGAACTTCAGTCTATTCTGCATGCAACGACACACCCTGTTCCACAACCCTTGAGTTGAACCACACAAAGACTCACCTTCCTTGAATGAGTCTTTCTAACTTGTGGTCCGAACTAGAATTGATACTTCAGTGTGCGAAATTTTACCACCTCCAGAGAGGAATGATAACCCGCATCCTGGTTCCGTTCGGTTGGTGATGTCACTTTAAATTATTATTCACCTTGTGAGCAGTTTGTTGTCAGATTATAAACTCCAGCGACAGCCCAGGGCAAAGGTCGCTGCGGGTTTATTGCAGAGAGCGCAGTCTCTGCAGAGTTGAGAGGACTTTGGAATACGCATTTGGAATATTGTTCTTTTTTGAACAGTGGACATCCCCTTTCACAGGATTTAACTGTGCCCCCGTAGCCTGGACTTGCAGTGATTTTAAATTGGCCTATTTAAAAAAAAACATCATTTACAGCTGACCGCAGTTTTAGCATTTGGATAATGGGCAACAGGGGAGCGGCTGTGCCGAGATCTGCCAGAGATAACTACCAGTCAAAGTCGTCAACAGGATAGCGATGCCCTTCTCCTTCAGTTTATTATTCACTTAATGCAAACACATTGCAGAATCACAGCGCCGTCATATGAAATTAAGATCATTTCCCGCTGGTGAATTTGCCTGACATCGCATTTACTTTACGTCTATATCAATCGTTTATCATCAGTGACAGATGAAAAAACTCTGAATATTAAATTCACTGGGTCTTTTATTTGGCGGAGGTTGCTGCTGGCATATTAAATTAGTAACAGGTCATTCGGACTCTCAGTTCTGTTCCACCGCTCTATAATATTCTCTGATCTCAACTGAACTATGATTTCAGAGTCCCAAGACTGCACAGCCTGAAACACGTCACTCCCTTGCCTGTCAAGAAACTGACTGTGTTCTGCGGAATTGAACACATCGAAAAACCTCTGTCTATTTTTCACTTTGAGGAAGGGAATTCCAAAACACACTGTTCCACCTCGTAAAAATAACCTCGTCTATCCTCACCAGTTTGAGCTCCCCTTACAGCCGCTAGCATTGTCCACATTGCTGTCAAGATGTCTCGTCATTTTGTATATTGCCAGCAAAGGCTCAACTCATTTAACTAAACAAGCTCATTTAACTAAAGCCGCATTGATCCAAATAGCAGCGGATACCATCGCCTACGAACCTTTAGCTAATACCTGCGAATACAGCAAAAATTCCGACATTCATCCAGTAACAACGAAAGAAAATGCACTCTATTTAGAAACACAGAAACATAGAACGCTTTCAGCAATATACGGGCCCTTCGTTGCACGAAGTTGCACCGAATATGTCCTTACCTTAGAAATTACTAGGCTGACATATAGCCCTCTATTTTTCTAAGCTCCATGTAAGTATACAAAGGTCCCTTAAAAGAACCCATTGTATCGGCGTCCAACACCGTTGTCGGCAGCCCATTCCACGTACTCACCACTCTCTGAGTAAAATACTTACTCCTGACATCTCCTCTGTACCTACTTCTCAGCACCTTAAACCTGTGTCCCCTTGGGGCAACCATTTCAGCCCTGGGAAAAGAGCCCCTGACTATCCACACGATCAATGCTTCTCATCATGTACTTCTCTTTCAGGTCACCTCCCATCCTGCTCCGCTCCAAGGAGAAAAGGCCGAGGTCACTCAACCTATTCTCAAAAGGCAAGCTCCCCAATCCAGGCATCATACTTGTAAATCTCCTCTGCACTCTTTCTATGGCTTCCACATCCTTCCTGTAGTCAGGCGACCTGAACTGAGCACAGAACTCCAAGTAGGGTCTCACCAGCGTCCTATATAGCTGCAACATTATCACTCGGCTCCTAAATTCAATTCCACAATTGATGAAGACCAATACACCGTACGTCCTCTTACACACAGAGTCAATCTGCGCAGCTGCTTTGAGAGTCTTATGGACTCGAACCCCAAGATCTCTCTGATCCTCCACACTGCTAAGAGTCATCATTAATACACTATTCTTCCATAATACTTGACATAACAAAGTGAACCATTTCACACTGACCTGGGCTGAACTCCATCAGCCACTTCTCAGCCCAGTTTTGCATCCTATCAAAGTCCCGCTGTAACCTCTGACAGCTCTCCACACTATCCACAACACCTCCAACCTTTGTGTCATCAGCAAACTTACTAACCCATCCCTCCACTTCCTCATCCAAGTCATTTATAAAAGTCATGAAGAATAGAGGTCCCAGAGCAGATCCCTGAGTCACACCACTGGTCACCGAGCTCCATGTAGAATCTGACCCGTCTACATCCACTCCATGCCTGCATGAGCAAACCAGCTCTGGATCCACAAAGATTTCTACTAAATCGGCCAAAAGCATGTTGAATTTCAAAAGCATTTCCTCTCAAGAAATTACAGGCAAACCAGTTATCAATGTAGTAATTGCCCTTAGAACTACGACATCACTTTGACATAAAGATAACAGCACTGCATATGTGTTGAATGAAGCGATCCTCAATCCCTTGGTCCGGGAACAGTGCAGCACAGAGTGTGGAAGGGACGGCTGCTGCTGTAAGTAGCGCAGTCCTGAGGAGGGTTCGGGCTGGTGGGAATTTTGTCCTTTGTCCGAAACTGCGTAGGACGTACAGTGTTTCCAGCAACATATTCAACCGGATTGGGTTTCCGCTGCTCAGAAAGTTGATCCAATGTGCTGAAAGAATTCGTTACTTCCCTTAAGAGCGAAATTTCTAAAGTTCACTGGTCAAAAATCCTATAATTTTTCAATCTTACTTCAGACCGTGCCAAGATCCACGGTGAAAAAGGATGATGAGGCAAGGTGGCCGACAATGAAAGTAAACAACAAAAATAAAGCAAAAGTAAGTGCTTACCGTATAACAAAAAATAGTGGGAGACAAAAATATTGGGTAGCTTTAAAAAACAACTGCAACAACTACCTAAAGAGTAATAATGAGTGGAGAATAATAAGAAATCTGCAGGTAAGGTAGCCCGTAATATAAAAGAAGATAGCTTTGCTTTCAGATATAAAAAGAGTAAAATAAAGGCAAGATCGCTGGAGAGGTAGTAATGGCGAACAAAGAAATGGCGGATGAACTTACTAAGTATTTTGTATTAGTCATCACTGTTGAAATCAATAGGAAAATGTCTGAATTTGTAAGTACCTTGGGCAGGTGTGTGTAATTGCTTTGGCTGTGTGCCCAGAGACATGAGATCAGAGATTGAGAAAAGCGACGCAAGCGACTTTTAACATCGTAAAGCAGCGAGTTGTTTGTTGTGTCTCCCCTCTCGCTGTGAAATGGAGACATCTCTTTCTCACTTATTCGGGAGGGAGAGAGACTGTGGTGTGTCGAATGCCGGGTGAATAATGTAGTTTTTGCCGTTTTGCAATTCTATGTCTTTACTGTTGATTTTGCTGCACGCTTGAGTGCCCGGTGACGGGTACTGCAGCTGTTTTATCTGCCAGTGGGGGTGGCAGAATCGTGCTTGCTGCCGCTTATACGCGGGAGGGAGGGGGGCGGGGGTGGTTTGTGGTTCTAACAAATAACTGTCGTTCATTCTTTGAGACACTCTGTTTTCGTGGATGGCCGCCAAAAGAAAGCATTACAGGATGTATATCGTATGCTTTCTCTGACATTATATGTACCTTCGACACCTTTGACGAAGAAGAGTTTGACTGGGTACGAGGTTATATAACTCAACTAAACCAGCCGGACTGCATTCTAGGTTTCTGCAAAAGGTACCTGAGGAGATTATTGAAGAATTCGCAGTGAATTTTCAAGGAAGTTAAAGGACGATCTTCAGTCATTACTAGATTTGGATGTTCTGAAAGTCGCTGTTCCACGTTAATTCTGTGCTATTCAGTACTTGAGCATCATCTCTCTATCAAATAGGGAGAAATTAATTTATTCTGTGTTATTCTTTACTATATCCATAACGCCACAGATCTTGCGGTTCGAACAGTTCTGTCCACTCTATTTAGCCTTAATATCCCATCTGCAAAAGGAAGTTTGGTACTGTTGTTGTCGCGGTCGTTACGTGCCGTGTTGTGTGACGGACGAAAATGGTCCTTCCAGGACCATGATTGTTCTTCGCATGATTTTATTTCTGAAGAAGTGGCTTTCCATTGCATTCTGCTGGACCGTGTGTTTACAAGACGGGTGACCCCGGCCATTATCAATACTACTCACAGAATGCATGCCTGGGTCGGTGGTCGTATAACCAGCGCTTGTGATATTCACCAGCAGCTCATAGGACAATCGACCATCTTTGCTCATGCCTTCAAGGGTCCTGTACGTGGGGGTTGGGGGTGATGGAGTTAACCTAGTTTTGCACCTTGCCCAAGCGGAGAAGAGGAGCTCTTTAGAACTCGTTTGGTAGTAACCTTTTTCCCTCCCGCTGGTGCTGAAACTTATTCAACACTATTTGTTAATCGTGATTAATGTGTATCGGCTGTGACGTTGTGCAGGCTCCAATGTTCCCTCTATCTTTTTTGTTTACAGGGGCGCGGACCAACCATTGCTCGCAACAGGAAATGTTTAAACAGCCTGAAGACTGTGCGGCACTTCCAATGTGTTGTTTTTGCAATATGCATCTATGAATATTTTGATTGAAATTTAAGTATATCAGTTACTTTTGGTTTCATTTATCAATAGAAAATATTATATAATACAGTACAGCAAAGGAAAGCTTTCGCATTTCGGAAATGTTTTCTAGCCGTTCGCAATTACATCCGCGCAGCAACAGACTCCACTGGCGCGGGAGCATTTACGTCACCACGCGGCCGCGCGACCCGTGGAGCTCAGAGGGTACAATGGCCCCCAACACCATACCACCATAACAGTGTTTGGTGCATTGCCATGTCAGTGACAACTTGTTGTTGGAAAACAGGGGGAAATGCAATAATTAGGCCACGATCTCATCCGTGTCATTATTCGAGATGGAGGAAGTACTGTCTAAATGGGAAATACAGACAGTGGCTTTTCTATGAGGTGCACTTTTACACGAACTCGTTAATGCTGATACTGCGGTAGCAGCTGTGACGAGATCTGAATGACTATTCTAAAGTAGACTGTTCCTTTTACGAGAGAGAGGGGGAGCAAGCAGCTTGTGTGCTAATTCAGCCGCAGGGAGAGAGAGAGAAAGTCTGTGAGTTGCCTTGGAAACTGAAAGGCGGAACTATATAATGTCCAAGCTGTCCAGCTTGTGTTCAGCACTTGGAGATATATGCAAGGTCAGTCGACCTTTTAATCAGACACACAAGAGACACACGTCGCCAGCGGCAAGGAGGACACTTGTGAGGTTTGTGTACACACGATAAGGGTTGGGTTTGCTTACAGTGTGGACAAAGGGGTAACCGGTGGGGAGCTGTCGATGTGTTTATCCCTGGACTGGGTTGATAACTCCACCACAAAAGACGTCATCGTCTTTTTGTGGTTACAGTCGGTGACTTTAAGTTTCCGGAGCAGGAGGACGACGTGGAGGATCAGCATCAGCATCGGCTTTGGGAAAACAAGCCAACTTCCTATCCTCTCTCTCCAACTCTTCTCAAATCAAATTCCAGAACTGAACTGATTACTTGCCATCCCACCTTACGACTGTATCACCTAATCACCTGAGCTGGGAAGCTTGGGGAACTTATTTACAATTATTTCTTGTTTTATATTACTTTATTCACGTAGTTACTTATGTGTTAGGATTTATAACGGAAGACAGACTCCATGTGTATCCATTTCTGCTGGTTCATTTTAATCCGTTACAGGGTACGTACCCATTTGGGGGCTCGCCCGGGATATGAAGAAAGTGGTGGGAGCCATTCTAAAACTTGTTGAGGTCTTGGTTGACTAGTTGGTTTAATTGGAAAAATTATCTTTCGATTTGCGTGAGTGGAAAGCAGCCGAAATGGATTATTGTACGCTGTTCGGGTCACCCCACTGCAGGAAGTACTTCGAGGATTTCGAGAAGGTGCACAAGATATTTATCGGGATCCTGGCTGGTTGAGAGGGCTTAGGCCAGAACGAGAGACTGGGGAAACTTAGGTTGTCTTATCACGGTCGGCGGCGGCTGACGGGAGATCAGTTGGAATTGTTGTGTTTGTGCTTAAATATATATTAATTTACTGAATACACGCACGCAGAAGTTGGCTTTAATTGGTGTTTTCACGTTGTGGCGAGAGAGTGAACGCTCAAAAGAGAGAGAACAATGCGCATGCGTGGACAACAGTGCATGGGCAGACAACAGATCAATACGTAGTGCTAAGCGGAGGGGGATGTTATTGCTCCAAAAGAAAAAGATTTCAGACCCCTTTTATAATATCTTTAGACATCTTCTGTGGAAAACACAGAAGTCCGCAATATCACTAAGCTAGAGACTTTCAGCCCTGTGAAATAAGTATTCGGAAATTTCATCCACAGGGAAGGAAGTTGGAGGTCAGAGAGAGAGGGAAGGTAATGGTTGTGAAGTACGGACGGGGAAAGTGTAGAAAGTGGGGAGAGACGGAGACTGGGTAGAAAGAGAGAGGGCTTTTGGGGTAGGAATACTGGGAAGAGGAAGAATCTGAGAGAGAGAAACTGTAGGGCAGAGTGGAGAAGACAGGCGGGAGAACAATGAGGAGAAATGAGGGATATTTGGTGGAGAGCGATGCCAGGGTTATGAGAGAAATTTCGGATGGTTAGAGAGATCTGAGTGACGGAGGAGCAGAAGATAGGATTGAGGAGAGGCCAGTGGAAAGAGGAGATAGACAGGAACGGTATCGAGACGCTGAGTGAACGAATTGGGAAACAGACACTGTGAAGAAAGGGCACTCAGTGTGCGGCGGGATCGGAAACAGAGCGTGGGGAAGAGAGAGACGTGGTGCACTGGTCCAAGAAAGAGACCGGGATTGGGCAGAGAAACGGCGGAGAGAAAGACTGTGGTCGGGCTGTCTGGGAAGAGGGTATGTGGGGAAGCGCGTCAAAATCAAGAAAAAAATGTACTGTGAGGAACTGGAAGGCTTTCGATTACGCAATGTATTTTGGGATTGCTGTTTTCCTACTGTGAGGTGCTGCCAAAACATACAATCCTTCCCGTCTCGGTGACTCTTTTCCTCGATCCCACTTCTTCTCACTCGCATCCACAATCTCCCTCCCTCCAAGTCTTCTTCGCCACTGTCACTGTCCCTCACTATCTGACCTCCAACCTCCCTGCACGAGCATGAAACTTCCGATTATAAATTTCACAGGGCTGTATGTTGCTGTAGTTTAGTGATATTGTGGACTTCAGCGTTTTCCAGATGAATATCGTGCTTGGCACTGCTACTCCTTAGAGCTACACAAGTGAGATGAGTGTAAGCCGATGAGCCACAAATCGCGAGAACTACATTATGAACTAATTCCACTGTTCTGGGAAGGTCTGGCACGCTTTTTGCTACTAGATATAAACACAAGCTTTTCAATTGTACCTTTAAGTTCCACACACGCTGACTCTCCATGACATAAAATATTCGCCAATTGAAGTCCGGTAAAGAATTTCATTTTCAAACATTTTTTGGCAAATTGTCGTCGTCGACCATGATTCCGACTTAACGGTCGAACGATGGAGAAACTAGGGGCAGCAAAGGCAAGTTCGAGTTCGCCATCTGGTGCGTGTTTCGCGTTGAAGAAGGAAAAGGATCAAGGGACAGGAGGCCTCCTCTATCCCTTTTGTCAAACACCTTCCGGCTCTCAGCTTCACCCCTCCCCCTCCGGTCTTCTCCTATCATTTCGCATTCCCGCCCCCCACCCCACTACTTTCAAATCTCTTACTATCTTTCCTTTCAGTTAGTCCTAATGAAGGGTCTCGGCCCGAAACGTCCACGGTGCTTCTTCCTCTAGATGCTGCCTGGCTTGTTGCGTTCCACCAGCATTTTGTATGTGTTGCTTGAATTTCCAGCATCTGCAGGTTTCCTCGTGCTGCGATATAAATAGGACTTGAAGAGGCGAACGGAACGAAATTTCATTCACGCTTGTGCTTAAAACCGACAGTCCTTCAGGAGCAGGTAAGTAGATTCAAGTAGGATGGAAAATGGTAAGAGTAAAGTTGAATCAGAATGCGGGGGAGAGAGTTTCCTGTAAAGAAAAAGACGAAAACCAGGTAAGTAGATTGAAGGAAGATGGTGAGTAATGATAGTAAAGTTGATGACCGAAATGCGGGGAGAGTTTAAAGAAGAAAACGAGAAAGAAGCTCCAGAAGGTTGAATGAGTAACGGACACCCTGGGAAATCCGCTGGTGCCGCCAACTTCCTCTGCTGAAGGGGTCTCGTTGGAAAGTTGATTACAAGTAGCGTGTGTGGTTGGGCACAAGAGGGTGGCACTATGAGGAGCCTTTTGAGATAAAGAAAATTAAATATTTTATACAAGAAACTGGTAGCGGAGACGGAGACCCTAAGTGTGATTATGATTATATAATAACGTGTTTTGATTTATTCACTTCGCATTATTTATTTGTGCGTGGCTTATCGGAGGATGCTGTCCTTTCTTTCATAAGTAGTTGTGTGTTCCGCTTCTTTATTTCTACAGTTCATTCATGCTTATACCCTCCCTCTCCCCCTTTATCTTTCCTCTGATTCCACCTGTGGCCTCTAGGCCCTACCCCCTCCCCTATCTCTGTTACTGGGCTTCGGTGCGCTATTCCCACCCCCAAACCCCCCCATTCCTGATGAAGGGTCTCGGTCCGAAACGTTCGCTACTCTTTTCTCACGGATGCTGCCTGACCTACTGAGTTCTTCCAGCGTTGTGTGTTCTGTGTGTAGTTTGTGCTGCTGTTCTTTACAACCCGGCTCGGAGAAACCTTGTCTCGTTTGTGCTATTAAATGACAGTAAACTCGACTGGAGTTAGCCAAGCCACACTAACCTCCGAAAAAACTATAGACTGACTGTCCAAACCACGTCCAAACAAAGGAAAGGTGAGGAATCTCAAAGTCTCTATCCTCACCTGGACAGCCTGTGCTCAGGCAGGAATCAGGTCTGGTCTAAGTTTTCATGTAAGCAGAAGCTGTACGGCTGAATCAATCACCCCGACCCCGCCTGACAACGTTCAGGCAACCGAAGCAAAGCGGCAGGAGGGGGACAAACGGCAAGACAAAGATTTATCGAAGGAAAGATGAACACATTTTTAGGGTCCCTTCTGAACCGTCGCAGGGACTGAAAAAGGAGGACACGACTATAATTTGCGTATTAGAACAGGAAACAGAACAGGAGAAATGAAAAGAAGCGAATTCAGAACCGGATCTTGTTACATAACATCCAAAAAAAATGATTTGCACCACGGCGGTAACTCTGCTATAGACCCCTCCTGAAGTTCGAATATGGGACAAATTTGTGAAATTTAGAACTCCTTGCCTGGAAATGTTCAGATGTTCTGAAAAGTGGTGTGCGGAACCCACTTGGCCTGCAGTACAAGTGCAGAGGAATAGAGGAATTCCCCAGAGGAATAGAGGGGAAAACGATAATGATGGATATTCCGTTACCATGGGGACGAGGTTAAAGGCGACCGTGCTCGGCTGCCCATGTGGGGCAATCCGTCAGCATAGTGATTTTGGAGAGGGAACCAGGTGCAGGCATAAATCAGGAGACAATATAACTGACTTCATTTCCCGTTTCCCTGACACATGATAGACTTGCAGAACAACTCTGCGCTGCCGTACACAGAATTGGAAATTCACTTGGACTAAGATGTTAACCAACGACATCTTATCCTGACAGGCCGACCTCTGATGCATTTCCATCGCACCGCCCGATACACTGAAACATCTCAGCCGAGCGATCACCAGAAGCTCCTTTCCGTGACTAACAGAGCAGAAAATGTCTTTAACTGAACACATCTCTTGTGGTCCAAAGGACAAAGTGACAGAAGGGATTTTGAGTGAATATCATAATGAGCAATTTAAACTGCCAAAACCTAACCCCTCATGTCACCACAGCCATCAAACCCCCTGCAACTCCTGAACTACTCGGACCCGTGCTTCAGACTTTACATGAGTTAAACCGCACACAGTGTATAACTCTGCCTAATACTAACGCTAATCTACAACTTCATTCCGCTCACGCTGGTTGTGTAATATTTCCTTCTTTATCGTTAAAACAAAGATTGTCCTGTTTGCGCCGCCCGCTTTGCCTGAGTATGTCGTAGTCTTGCTGCTTTCGTAGACACCTCCCTCTCGGTGGGCGATAAACAAACATCACGAGTGACGTACGTTCTGCCCCACCACAAGAAGACCTATGCTATTCTACCCTCTATACAGCAATATGATTTGTCACTGGAGGCAATGTAAAGCATGAATCCTGTCATAAGAACACTTTTCGGTTAGCAAGGGCTTATATCAACCTGCGATCTCTTATTTTACCAGTTCCGAAACCAGGTCCTGGTGCATAGACCTCTACTTTTCAAAGTACCATTTACCTGTCTGAGAGGCTCTTAAACACCCTATTGTATTCGCTTCCATCACCGCCGCCGGCAGTTTATTCCACACACCTAACACTCTGTGTGAAAACTGAACTCTGACATTCCCTCAGTACCTGTTTCCAAGCACCTTAAATGTATATCCCGCGTTTTAGCCATTTTGTCCTGGGGAAAAAAGCCTCGGGTTATCCACAAGATCAATGCCCCTCATCATCTTATACATATAATTATGGTAGAAACGTCCGATCCTATTAAATTGGATCTCCCTGATGAAGCGTGTCGGCCCGGAACATTGACTGCTTACACTTTTACACAGATTCTGCACGGCTTGTTGAGCTCCTTAGGATTGTGTGGGTATTACTTTGATTTCCAGCTTCTGCAGATGTTCTCCAGTTTGCGATTAGACTTGGACAACAGTCAACAGTATAAGAACCTGCGCTGCAGACACGAAACAAAATTAACCCTGGGTCAGCGCCAACTCCGGAATGCGATGCTCTTGTCATTTAATCTTGCCAGACAATTATGTCGTAGTCTTTAAGCTACTCAATCTGATTGGGAGTTAAATTGGACAAGACTAGAACTTGGAGTTCACGCTGAATGACGTCGCTTGGGATTCACGCTGCTTTTGTGCTCACGGTGGCCGGTGAGAGGACACAATCCTTACGTATCACTGGAAACATTATTTATGATAAAACGCTGAGTTGGTAATAACTGACGCGAGGTGCATAAATCAATTGTGCGCTTGAAAAGATATCTGTCGTGTCGAATCTTACTTCCGTCAACTCCGGGCGAGGAGAATCACCGGTGTTGTGTAACGCTGATCGGTGGCAGGACAGACATCAGTGAGACGGAACTGGAAATGCAACAGTGTGAGTAATGTTCCGTCAGAAAGAGGTACAAAGTCTTTTAAAGTAATTTTAATTCGGATTTCCAGTAACATTCATTTATTTTTCATATATCGATAAAACTTATAGGTAGAGCCTAGTTAGTTAGAGAGAGAAAAAATAAACAAATAACTTATTTTCCCGTGGCTCTGGAAGTTGATTAAATTTCAGCGTACATTGATGATCAATATAAATATATGTTCCTGCAATGAGATTTGTTTTACTCAGTACGCGACCGGACAGAATATGTGATCAGAGAGAAACAGAGAACAGAGGGAAGCAGAGGGAAAGAATCAGACTGACGGGGCCTCGGGATGTGAACAGAGATAAAGCCGGAGAGATGCGGGGACAACGAGGGAGCAGGTCGGAGATGGAGATTGAGTTGAAAAAGAAGGAAAAGAACGCTCACGCTCTGTTCCAGCCCGATCATGTCTCCCTTACGGTGAAACTCACTCGTCTGCAATGAGATTAAATTTTGTTCCGAACGGGACCGCCCGTGCGGACAGAGAGAAACATGGAACATAGATTCACGGGACCTCAGGATGTGAACGGAGATAAAGGGGCAGATATGAAAGGACAAAGCGGAGCAGTCCGGAGATGGAAAAGGAGTTGGAAAAGTAAAGAAAATACACACACACACACACACACACACACACACACACACACACACACACACACACACACACACACACACACACACACACACACACCCCTCCGCTGTGTTTCAGTCTGATCACGCTCCCCTCACCGGCGTGGGGGAAGGAGTAAAACACCGTGAGCGGCACTGAGAAGGGTGAAACAGAAACAACGGAGAGAATAGAGAAAAGGGAGAGGATTCTTCCTAACTGGACCAACCCCGAGTAAAACGCTGTCAGATGTGATGGAGATTATTACAGTAAAACGGACGGGACCTGACTATAGACCCTCCATCGGGGCGAATTACAGCTGAGGTGACCGCTACATATTATATATTTGATGAAGGACACATTTCACCTGTACAGGGAAAACAGCGAGTGGAATATATCATCACAAAAACGCATGCGTATTTCAGAGCGCTCAGTTGTTACCCGTGGTTCTGCATATCGGCAAGTGGATAGATTATGGAGGAAACATGGTGTTTGACTGAAATATCCGGCAGAACGAACAAGTCGCTCTATGATTTAAGGAATTTGGTTAACCGTTTCAGCGGGTATCTCACCGCGTTCTTCAACTCCTCTCTGAACTTGCTCTGAGTCACGGCGTAAATACATGTGTTGGTGCAGGAGCTGAGGATCTGCAGCATCGTAGCCGTGGATTCTGCGATATAAATCGGATCACTGTCCGTGTAACGAGGGATGTTTGCAATCAGTACGTAGAGTTCAAAAACCACTAGTGTTAACCACAGAAATATAAAACTACCGGTTATACTGAATAGTAAAACGACCGATTTCCTTCGGTTCTCCATCTCCGGGTCCTTGACATTCTTTCCGTTACTGCGGCCCCGGAGCCCCATCCGGACTTTATTAGCGGACAAAATCCGCCTGACTGTCAGAATATTGAACAATAAAATCAGAACAAACGGGAGACAAGGCATGAAAACGCGACGAATCATGCGAAGTGCGGCCCACGAGGGAGAAGTATAGAAACTCTCTTTGCTGACACAGCCATAGAAAACTCCATCAATTATCACCAAAGGCTCCAATGTGAAGTAGAAAGGGACACTTTCTAAACAGCCCAGAAGACTCACTGTCCCGATAACCGCAGCCCCCGTTCTTTCGGTGCAATATTTCGTTTTCAGCTTTTCACAACAAATGGCCACAAATCTGTCACATGTGAACGCGACTGTCAGCCAGACAGAGACCCCGGTGCTTCCTATGAGCAGGCAACGAACAACCCTGCAAACGGGAGTCCAATAGAGGAAGGAAGACCGAAAGTATATGAGAACAATCCACTTCAGCAGAGGGTCAGAGATAACGACCAGGAGATCGGCCGCTGCCATTCCCAGCAGATAGCGAGTGATGCATTTGGAGAGACCGCACTTTCCTCGGGACAGGATAACAATCGCCACCAGGTTCACTGCAAGAGGGAGGGAAAGTAGCAGAGAAATTACTCACCTGTCAGGGCAATAGAGCAAAGTTGTTATTATTAGACTTCACCTTGTTTTTTTTTCTGCTTCAAATGATGGAAACTGGACCAGAACATATGAACACGTTGACGGTGTGCAATATCGGCGTGACAGAGAACTCTCCGCGTGTTTTGTAAATGGGTTCAATCTGGGTGAACTCCCAAACCGACCAGATGACAGCTAGTTAAACGCTTCCTGACCGCAGTAAGGAATGGGTCTGATATACCAACGTCACTGGTCTGAGCCGCACAGGAATGAAATGAAATCCACATCAGCGGTTCCCTCTGCTGATATTTCTAACATAAATGAGCCATTCGCGTTGTTCCATCACCCAGTCAGGCAATTCACAGTCGATTTATACGGACAAAACAGAAGGTCGGCTGGCTCCCACGGATGCAGTGTAGCCCAGTTTCCTCCTGTGCAGACATTTCAATTCACAATTATTACATGGCATCGAGGCAGTGGAGTGGATTTCAGTCAAAGGCAGCATCTCGGCTCCAATATGGAGCGCTGCCTGCTACAAAACCAACGGGATTAATATTGTCAGCGCCTTCCGCCCATGACTGAAATGCGGGACTGGGCAGGTGGCTGTGGAAACAAGTAGCGAGAGAAAAACTTCAGAACATCAGAATAAACTCTCAGTTTCTGCCTTTGGAGGTGTGCCCCGGCTTACCGGGGATCCCAACGGCTGAAATAACTGGGTAGTAAATGTCTTCTATCCGCAAGATAACTGGATATCCCATTTGACTGACGTAGTGAACGCTATTGCTCTGAATTCCACAGCTCGGCAAGACACTCTGGGCTGACGTACTGCAACAGGCTCTGATTTATACAGGGGATCGATCTCCAGTGACAAGGTCCCACCTCTGACTGTTACTGTTACTGTTACTGAATAAACAAATTACATCACCGGCAGTGTCTCAGGTGCAAATACTGTTGGTATGTAACACGAACATGTCAATACCATTGGCATTACCTCAGTCTGATTCCTCTGTGTAATTTGACCAAAATGTGTAATGAGACCAGTAAGTGAATAATGAGCCGCCCTATTTACACCTCTTCATAGTTGTTTTGGCAGTGGTCACGACTGTTCCTATTTTCCAAACAGAAACTTTCACTGTGGTTCCACCAATTTCTGCCGCTTTTCACTGTCACACCCGCTGTTGCATCGACAAATAGATCCGGTTTCCCCTCAGTGAGATCTGGATCCAGGGACAGATGAAAACCCTCCAGGTCTCCCCCTGCAGACTTCAGTTTAATATCATCCACATTTTTTAAATTCAGCTGCTCCACCCCGCCCGACTATGTGCCTCCAGATATAAATTATCCCCGCTGTGTACACGGTTACTCTGTCCAGTTCTCCATCAGCCCTGGACGACATTGATGTTGAAGTCATTTTTATCCGGTCCCCAGTACAATATATATTCTCGATATCTTGAAGCACAGAGCTGTCCACGGATCCTCCATCTCTTAAACTATCTTCTCTAAATCTGGTGTGTGTGTGTGTGTGTGTGTGTATGTGTGTGTGTGTGTTTGCTTGAGTCTATATATCTGTGCGTTTATGTGTAGATGTGTATGTATGTCTGTGTATATATTTGCGTGAGTGTGTATCTCTGTGTGCATTTGTGTGAATGTACGTGTGTGTGGGGGGGGGGGGGGGCGGCGTGGTCTATTGGATAAAGCGTCGGTCTAGTGATCTGAAGATCCCTTGTATGATCTTAGCTGCGTGTGTGTCCTTGAGCAAGGCACATAACCACACATTGCTCTGCGACGACACCGGTGCCAAGCTGTATGGGTCCCAATGTCCTTCCCTTCGACATCGCAGGCGTGAAGAGGGAAGACTTGAGGCCTCCCATACAAACTTGCGAAGGCCTCAGTCAGCATCGAAAATCGATGCACATCCCCTTGATCCAGTGTGCAAAGGTGAGTGGAGTAGTACTCTTCCAGGTCAGAAGAATAAGTTTCTTAGTCACCACCATTCGTAGATGCAGAACAATCTGCATGTCGTGCGGCAACCCAAGAGTCAGTGCAGAGCATCCAAACATGGCGAGGTCGTGATTCGGCTGAATGTCTCTAGAAGAGGCTTTTGAGAGCCACTCAAAAGTTGCAGTGCAAAAGTTGTGTAAAGTAGGGCAAAACCAGAAAAGATGTGCTAGTGAGCCCTCAGCAGAGCGGCACTTGTCGCAATCAGGAGTCACAGATGGGAAGATGCGATTCAGTTATGTTTTTGAATAATGCAATCTATGCATCACCTTGTACTGGATTAACCTGCAGCGTTAATAGAACAACAGCGAACCCGGGACATTGCCTGCTCCCAAAGTTCCGCTGATACCTCTGAGTTCAAGCCCCTAGCCCAGGCTTCGCTAATAAAATCTGTAGAAACCAAAGGAG
Source organism: Hypanus sabinus (assembly GCF_030144855.1). Lineage (NCBI taxonomy): Eukaryota > Metazoa > Chordata > Chondrichthyes > Myliobatiformes > Dasyatidae > Hypanus > Hypanus sabinus. The sequence continues at coordinate 4,197 of NW_026781266.1, read as the reverse complement.
TAAAACAATTCACAAATTTTGATATTAACAGTTTGGAGTCTGGAGGGAGCAAAAGGTTTTCAAGGAAGGGATGTGTGGTGGAAATAGGCTCGAAGAGTGGGAACCTTTCGTTAACGTAGTGTCTAACATGGAGACAGCAAAAAATTGTGAATTTGGAAGGTTGAACTTGTGCATCTGCACAACCCCAAATATACGAAACATATCTGAGAGAATAAGGGGACCTTTCTTGGCTCAGTGTCAGATTACCTCACATACATTGTGACCTTGACCTATCTAGTCCCATGAGTGTCTGTGGCGCCTAACCGGATTTCTTTATTCATTTTATTTTACATTGCTTCCGTGAAACCACTATTCTTTCAACTTTGTTTTTCAAAGTATATTTATGAAGTCTTGTAAATTGTCTGGCAGCATTTTTGTTCTTATTTTTGATTTGTTTTGTCTGTGCTCCACCTGGAGCTGCATTTCCTTCGTACTGTTTTGCACGTCTTCAATATGTTTTGTCTTTGTAAAACTGAAAATTGAAAATAAAGTATTAACAAAACAGAAAATTGATGGGCAGCCGAAGAAAATGTGTGTGTGTGTGTGTGTGTGTGTGTGTGTGTGTGTGTGTGTGTGTGTGTGTGTGTGTGTGTGTGTGAGTGAGTGTGTGTGTCTGTGTGAGTGTACTTCTTGCAATTTATATGTATAAAATTTCTTACTCGTGCTGTGGATTTGGAAGGGTAACGTGACGGAAAAGCCTCTGTTAATCCACCCGAGGAACAGTTAGATGCTGAAATACTGTTTTGTAGGAATATAATGGGCTGATAAGGCAGTCATTCACTGTCCCGTGAGTTACGAACACAACCATCAACACGTTTGTCTCTGTTGTGAATACCGACATGATTTAACAAAATACCTTTTACCGTGTATGGATACCATTCCAATTTCATGTCATGGTTTAACATAAGAATACCCGTGACCTTGGCAATACCTCTGCAATGCCTTTGAATAAATAAATGCAGCACCACCAGATAAGGTCACACCATCGCATAAAACCATGTTAGAAACCATTATTAGCTCTCTCTCTCTCTCTCTCTCTCTCTCTCTCTCTCTCTCTCTCTCTCTCTCTCTCTCTCTCTCTCTCTCTCTCTCTCTCTCTCTCTCTCTCTCTCTCTCTCTCTCTCTCTCTCTCTCTTCTCTCTCTCTCTCTCTCTCTCTCACACACTCTCTCTCAGGCACACACATTCACACACGCACAGATACTATCCCTCTCACATACACATATATACAAGCACAGAAACATAAACGCAGAACGTTCCCTCTCACACACACACAAACCGAAATGCAGACACACTCCCTCTGTCTCTCCCCACCCGTAACACACAGGCAAGTAAACGCCCGTGCATCTATGAAATCATTTGCCAATCTCCCTGCCCATGGCTTTCCCTTCCCAATCCAAATGCATTAAAGAATGCACTGTGTGATTGAGTTAGCATGATAAAAGAAACAGAAGGGACGTTGAAACAGCTGCAGGACCATGTTGTAGTAACTAAGAATACTCATAGCAGAATGACACACAGACAGTAAACTGGGAGAGCAGAGAGCAATAGCCCAGACTGCCAGAGAGCAAAGGATTAATGATTCAGTAGGTCCCAAGCTGAAAATGAAGAGATGGTTGATACGTAGTTCACATAAGATGTAGAATTAGTGAGATGGAACGACAGCAGTGCAGAGACAATCAGCAAAGGGGAGACATTCAGATGGATAATATGAGGATGTGCGATTCATTTTCCCCTGTTTGTCGCCGGTAGAAAGTGAAAACTGTGTTCATTCTGTACCCACCGGTCTCGGGTTCAATGTGAGAGTGGGGGGGGGCGGATTCATTTTGTCGATATCAGTCCCTGCTACAGACTGAGAGTGTGGGGTTCTGTCACTCTCTGGTTCGGTGTGAGTGTGTGAATTTTGTTCTATACAGACCAGTCTTTGTTACAGTGTGAGAGTGTGGGTTTCATTCTGTATCAGTCAGTCTCTGTTACAGTGTGAGAGTGTGGGGTTCATTCTGTATCTGTCAGTCTCTGTTACAGTGTGAGAGAGTGGTTTTCATTCTGAATCTGTCAGTCTCTGTTACAGTGTGAGAGTGTGGGTTTCATTCTGTATCTGTCAGTCTCTGTTACAGTGTGAGAGTGTGGGGTTCATTCTGTATCTGTCAGTCTCTGTTACAGTGTGAGAGTGTGGTTTTCATTCTCTATCTGTCAGTCTCTGCTACAGTGTGAGAGGTTGGGTTTCATTCTGTATCTGTCAGTCTCTGCTACAGTGTGAGAGTGTGGGTTTCATTCTGTATCTGTCAGTCTCTGCCACAGTGTGAGAGTGTGGGGTTCTTTCTGTATCTGTCTGTTCCAGCGTTACGGGTGTTGTCTCAGTCCCGTACCTCTGAATATCAGACTCAGTGTGAGCCGTTGTTTTTTTTTTCTCCTTCTTTCCCACTGTTCCACCAATCTAGTGAATACGCTTAAATTAGAATCTGTATTCACTGAGCTATTCTTAGAACAAGAGTTTTCTACAGTTAGTTGATATTAAAATTGTGAGAGGGACTGTGAACTGATGAATAATGACGTTTGTGTTGAGCAGAACATTCAGCGTCATAGGGTCATATGGCAAACAGACCGTTCGGCCCGGCACAATTATGCATGCTATTCACTGTTAAACCACGCAGCGCCAATTGAGCAAAATCTGATCCGCAAACCTCTGTGGTTCGGCAACACAACTTCTATATTACACCCGTCAGTGCAGAAGAACGAGAAGAAAGTAGGTGAATGGACAGCAGATGGTGAATAGATGCACATTAAAATATGAACACATCACCTGGAAATGTTGGGATCATGGAACAGCGGAGAACAGGAACAATCCCTGTGATTCACTACTCCTGCGCTGAGCAAGATACGGAATGAGACTAAACTCTGATGACAGTACATGACCCATCTCCCTTCAGTCACTGGATGCTCATGTGCTTTGACCGAATATTTACCGTTATGGGAATCTAGACGTTGTATCCCAATAGAAGGCAAACCTTTGCAATCAGCTCCCTTGATGAAGTAAATATTTAAGAAGGCAAGAGAAAACACTGATGGATTAAAAAGGTGGAGGTTCACTTAAAGACATCCCCAGAAAGGAACAGGAGGGCTGGTGAGCTAGTCATAACTGGAATAAACTTGGGTGGTGAAATGGAATCCAGATATAGAGGTAGGAATGACAGAAAAACCAGCCTGTACACATAGCGTTCATGTACTGTTTACATATAGATTTAGTCATGACACAGCAACAGGATCAGCAGTTAGCAAATGTACACACAGGAGAGGATTCTGAAAATTATGGGAAATATCGATGGATACAGGCACGGAATTGGATTATACTTGAGAGTGGTAAGTTTGAGAAGCGGAATTGTGAAAGAAACCAGATGATGTATTGTCACCATGACATTTGTGGGCACCAACGAACAGACGGTGCTATGGAACAGTTGAAGAATCTGTGTTGGTGGCCAAAACTGCGAGGAGGTGTACATTATTGTAAGAATTATTTGATTTGTGAACAGTGATAACCCAGATAAATCGGTTAGAAAAGCAGTTTCAGGATACGACCCGTAGAGGGACCATGTGTTAACTTGTAGGTTTGTTTTGTTTGATCTTCACCTCCATACCCTGGAAGACTGAACTGTATCCCCGAGATAGTGGATGCATTCACCAAGTGGAGAGAGGCTTTCCGAACTAGATAATGAAAACCGCTGACGTTGCAGCCAGGATTTTGTTTGGAGAGAGTTTTTACTCTTTGTGCATTGCCGAGGATTCTAGAATCGGATCATGGTCTCCGATACACTGCACAGGCGATACAAAATGTAATGAAACTGTCTGGGGAAAAAACACAGGGTGGTATCGCTTATCGACCACAATACAGTGCAATTGCTGAATGGATGAGGGGGACTTTAAAGACAAAGCGAAAATAAAAGTGTTAGAATCCTTGTTTTGGCTGGATTTATCATCAACCGAATTTGGTGGCATTGGAAAGGACACATGCTACCAGCAATTAATTGACTCTATTACGTAGGTCTATTATGTCGTCGCGCATGAGGAGACGGAAGAAACAGCAGAGCAAAGCTTATTTCGAGGTGCGAACAGAACCGCGGGAGTTGGAAATCGGACAGAAGGTTATAATGCCTTTCTCTCA